>NW_021681329.1:42005-47700 GCF_001412515.2 Diachasma alloeum
AGAGAGAGAGAGAGTATCACTACCGCAAGATATCAACGAAGGACTAGGTGATTTTAGTTGATGAATAGTTTAGGAAGTTTAATGCGCTCACCCTGACGGTTATACGGTAATCCTTTAATTATAATATTTTCGTTGTATTGAAGTTTCCAATATTTTCCCAGATGTAATCCAAGGGTCCTCGTCAGAGTCCAGTGTACACAATTTAAACGAGTATGACTTTACTCCAGTCTACGAACGATTAAGTCAACATTTATCAATTTAATAGTTAGTTTTCGACTGTTCACTCCATGAGTCCTTGCTCACTTCACTCACACGAATGACGAAGATGTGCGTGATTGTTCGCGATAATACTGTAAAATACCGAATGGGATCGCAAACTATTAGCTCGGTCTACCGGTCCAAAGCCTCGCAATATGAAGGGATGGATTGCGGCGTTGGCTAGTTTTATTGAAATCAAAGGGAAAGATACAGGAGTCAAGCGGGGAAATGCTCGCTATGGCTCTGCAGGCGTGACTGTTGGTTACAAGTTTTCTTATAGACCCGTTGGCGTGTTCAGGAAATGCTTATTTTCACGAAACGACATAAAATTGATGAAGGAATTTTGTATATAACATTATGTTCAGTTGAAAAAAAATTATTTTATTTTCATTTTCTAGACTTAATAGTCATCTTTCAAGAGTTTATCCACCCATGCAGTGAAAAACTTCTGTTCACAATCAAAATCAAATAAAATAACTTTCATTCATTAAAATATGTATACAAGTCATAGCCTTGTCATTGTCATATCCTCATATTCTATTCACTGAAATGAAGGAATCAGGATGTTACTAATCAGTAAATTTGTAATGATCTTCATTGAATTTCACCTTGACATAATAGCCAAACTTCTGTTCGACAGGAAATATAATTACAATTGGTAATCATATATACCATAGTATGAATGGAATAAATATCTCGCTGTGATGACCAGGTTCGAAAGGGGAGGGTGTAACCGGAAACATTTTACCCGGTCATCCCACTCTATGAAATTTTAATTAAAAGTCAAATAAATCGAAACACGAAATCAAAATCATGCCGTCCTTCTCTTTGAGATATTGTCGAAAAGCTTTAATGCGCATGCGTCACGGAATTTCGATCGGTGACAGAGGAGAGGAACCCGAACCCAAGCAACAAGTGAACCAGCAGAACACTTCGCAGTGTGCTTTGCATTGTATGGAGTCCTTTTCATTGTGGTCGCTCATTCAATTTATTTAACTGTATTTAATTATTATTTATTTTGTCAACAGTGTGCTGTGTGAATTTGGGAGAGAATTGTTGCAAGGAGTTTCCTGTGTGAATTTGAGAGATCGGAAATATTGTAAGTATTTATATTTTTTGTCGCATACATGTTATTTCGCTCAAGTTCAACTGATTGATTCCTTCATTTGGTTGTTCCCAATCCAGCCTACCTTCACTTAAATCATTTTCATTATTTTTCGATTTTCAGTTTATCGTAAAAACTGGCTGGCGCCCAACAGTTGATTAATTATCCGTCAAATTCTTATTGTGAGCCCTGACAATCGTCAGACCCTGATCGCGTCAAGTGAGGATTTCTTCAAATTGTATTTTATCGTCAATTTCATCCAATTTGTCCAATGCATTTAACATTGTCGAAGAAATTCCGTCTCAGGAGAAATTTAGCGAACGCTAATTCCTCGAAAAGAAGATTTTTATTCTCAACTAAATGATGAGCACATATCAGATAGAGATTACAATCATGCATGTGATGTCTGGAGAAATTCCGGCATCAATACTCTCGGTGAATATTCAGATTTATATTTAAAAACTGATGTATTGTTGTTGGCGGATATTTTCGAAAATTTCCGAGAGAAATGTTTCACATCATATAAATTGGATCCTCTCCATTACTACACTGCACCTGGTTTAGCATTTGATGCTATGCTCGAAATGACAAAAATCGAGCTGGAATTATTCCAAAACTCGGAAATGCTCCGCTTCATTGAAAAAGGCATCAGAGGAGGATTGTCGCAGTGTTCGAACCGATATGGGAGAGCAAATAATCGGTACGTGGGAGCTGATAAGTATAACCCTAAAGAAGAAGAATCCTACTTGATGTACTTCGATGTCAACAACTTATATGGAGCGGCCATTAGCCATTATTTACCTCATGGAATCTACAACTGGATGGAAGATTGGTAATCCCTCGACGTCCCAAAAATTCCAGATGACGCAAGAACTGAATACATCCTGAAGGTTGACCTGGAGTACCCAGAGAAATTGCATCAAGAGCATAAAGACTTGCCATTGTGCCCAGAGCATGTAATTTCCCCAAATGTTCAGTTAAAATTAACAAAATTATTGGCTACTTTAAATATTGTAGTTTGGGTTTAAAGATCACTAGAGTTCATAGAATCGAGATACGCGGTAGCGTATCGGCCAAGAAGAGTTTTGACCGACTGAGAAAAACATCGGGCCGAGAGCACCGCGTATCTATACACGACAGAACTTCCTCCTCCACTACCTCTAAATGATTTACATTCGGTATAATGAAAACGGGACGACAAATCGGGAAAGTGTCGTTAGTTACATATAAATCGCCTATGAGCTTTTCAACGGTGTAACTATGGTATTTTTTGGATTAACAGTAAAGAAGATAGGCGCATAGCAACGAGTTGATATTCACATTCTCGCGATTCACATTATAAAGTGTGAGAATCAAGTTGTAATGTTGGTAGCGCCGGTCCAACTGAGCTTCATATCCAACGTTGAAGTGCTGCCACCAGTGCATTTGAATGTGGGTTGTGATGTTGTTATGGAGAACCACGGGAAATGTTCTTCTTCACGTTAAATCACTTATTAGAATGAAACGGAAAATCAACTCGGTGTTCTATTTTGTTTTCTCTCATCGAAAATTCGAATTTCATCCCGCCATATCTATATTCATATGCGGACCTCGGACATAAAGGTAGTTTATGCACTGTTTGTGAGGTTATCGGTTTATGTTTGGAATGTGACAAAAGGAAGATGTGTCCGAAATATTGTGTGATCAAGTATTAAATGTCCGTGAATAGTTAAATTCGAAAAGAAAACATTTTTTTTCTCCCAGTGTAACAGAATATGTTTTCATTCCGTGGAAAAAAATTCTCTAAATTAAGTGACATTCAAATGCGGCCAATTTTGTGATTATTTAGGAAAAATTAGTACGAGGCGATGGTATTAAATGAATACTTTGAACCCTTTTCAAAATATTGATGTCTTATTGAAGTGTTGATGAAATAGATTTTTTTTTAAATTAAAGTACAGTCAGCCCTTTTGTAATAAGCTTATTAGACTGAGCTCAATCGATAAATTTGTTCCTTGGTTATAAATTGTGACCTTTTGCTTAATTTATGTTAAAAATAATCCCTGAAATGAGGATCTGGGCAATTAAAGAAAGAGGACAAATAAGAGATATTCTAATAAAATCAACTGTATTTCCTTTAATTACAAATTAGATCATCAAGAGGCGTTAATGAGGCCTTTTCATGAGATCTAGAGGAGTGGGGGAGGCCAGGCAATTTTGTACACGTCAACTGGGGTGATTCTAGGGTTTATACAAAAAGGGGAGGATCTAGTCGTGTTTAGGGGAGTTATGAAATCTAGAACTAATATTGAATGAAAATAAATCAAAGCGGAGAAATGGAAAAAATAACTGTGGCGCAACGTTGGGGGGNGGGGGGGGGGGGGGGGGGGGGGGGGGGGTCAACTAGGACAATACTCAGGGGCAAGGAGGAAATGAGGAGAATAACTCGTACTCACGTCGACTTCCAAGTACGATCCGCACGTCCAAACAAATCCTCCAACTGACAGCGCCTTCGTTCCACCTCTCAGACTCCAGGGCAGAATCTCTAGAGCTGGGATGAGCTCATATGGACCATACAAAAATCCTCTCTTCCGCCAATATCACGATGGATTAGCTTCCGTGGTATTTTTCTCCTTTCACTTTCTCGATTTTCTAGCGCACGTGGTAATTAATGGGGCAGCTGTTGCACGAGTGAGTCTTTCCTCCTCTCTTCCTTTCTCTCCTTCGTATTTCGCGAGGATTTGCCAGTCGTCGTATTCCTTCGCTCCTTCTTTCAGGGCATCTTCGTGAGAGATCGTCATCAATCAGGAGGATCTCACTGTGTCCTCCGTCATTGTTCAGGGATGTGTCAATGAGGCATCTCGAGTGCGGTAGATTTCTAGGGCTGGTATCTGGGGCGTTTTCAAGGGGTACCGGCCTCTGCGATCGAGTTGAGTGAGCCGGAACTGATGGCTTCCTTCGGAGGCTGTTCGTGGTTAATTTCATGGGTGAGGGTAGAGGGGCAACGAGGGGAGAAATCTGGGGGCTGAGTGTGTTTGGGAACAATGCGAAATAAAAATAATGAAAATAAGTAGGTGTGCCTTGTCACAGCTGTCCCGGGGGTAGAGAACACATAGGTTTTTCACAACCCTATGTTGAACGATTTAACCTCTTACCTCTAATTATTTCTCAAACAGCTGCTCCAGTAGAAGGGAAGCTGGAATGAAGCCTCGAAACTATTAGGAACACAATTTTATTTATTTCTAAATATCGTACGGGGTATCTCCCTACATTTTCCCTTGCCAATACTTATCATTTTATGTTAACGAACTCTCAATAATTTTCGTTAGATCAACGGCTCTGTCGCCACGATACTCTCAACGCTATTTCTACGTAATGGCATGAAGGTAATAATACTGTAATAATATGAAATATGAACAGAGAATAAAATCAAACAAAAATAATATCTCACTGGCCCTTCTTTGGGTAACAATAAAAGAAAAACTAATATAAATGTTTTTGGAAGAACGAGGGGGTGATTTCTTGGGCTAGGGAGGGTGTCACAGGGGTTGAAACTAGGGATCGAGTCTAGGGATCAGGTCTAGGGGAGATTGTAGCAGCTAGGGCAGGAAAGAAAGTCAACCTTCCACCTTCCCCAAAAAAAAGCAGTGTCGGGCTTTGACGTGACAGTCTTTGGCCTGGTGATCGCCGTTACCCTTCCTACAACCAGTGTACAGTACGGGGGAATCAGGGGGAATTGGGCTTGTCTGAGGGTAACCAGGGGGTCTGCGAACGTTTGCAGGGGCTTTTGGGATTTGAATAGACATGAGTGGAGGTAGTTTAGGGATTGTGGGGGGCACTTGATTCGTCAAGGGAGGAGGATTCGACGTTAGGGGAGCTGAGGACATCTTTTGGGTCTCGAGGGGTGATGGCTGTGTAGATGCATCATGCTTAGAACTGGTAGAAGTATGGGTTTGGGAGCCAGTAATGGTAGCGAGGGCTATTAAAGAGCGTCTGGGGGTTACACGAGTTCCGGGGGGATTGGGGGTCCGTGGGAGTGGGATCTGGCGGCTCTTAAGGGCTCTGCCGACGATTCGAAGGGTATTGGGGGTGAATGGGGACCTCTATGTGATGGGGGTGTTATTATCAGTCTTGTGGACTATAAGACGGGAGCAAGGGGTGGGGGAATATATGTTCCCGTGGGAGGATCTTCGAGGGGTTTGGAAGGGAGTAATGGGGCAGCGGTCTTGAGGGATTGGCGAGCTCTGCCGAGGGTCTGGAGGTTTATTGGGGGGTGATCGAGGGGTGGATCAACGAGGGATGGAGGGGTGAACTTGATGAGGGGGTCGCGGGGGGGGGGGGGGGGGGAGGGGT
>NW_021681329.1:47716-50724 GCF_001412515.2 Diachasma alloeum
GGGGGGGGGGGGGTGGAGTAGGGATTTCTGCGTCGCAGTCGGGTGGCGATCGGTTCGAGTTCTCGAGGGTCAGTGAGGGGGGCAGTGGGACGTCTGCGGAGTCTACCACGTCCTCTGGCAGTGAGCTGGGGATCTCCTGGGGTCGCGGTGTTTTCTGAGATGCCCTGAGCCTCTCTGGAAGGGTCATCAGGGGGAACTGCTTCTCCCACTCTATCTCCTTACATCCTCTCATCAGCATCGTCTGTGTCTCCATGTACGTCGCTGACCGGGGTGAGTTTTTTACGGGGAGCATATCTCCTATCGGGACTCTGTAGGGTCCTCTCCCGATCTGGCTTCCCCTCCCAGTCGGCATCCAGTACCTAGGGGTGATCGAGGGTAAAAGGGTCTAAGGTCGGTGATGTGGATTTTGATAACGCGATTTCCATTGGGGTCTTCTAAATCATCCATTACGGTGGAAATGGCATTTACAATCAAATAGGGTTCATCAAATTTGGGGACTAACTTCGCGGTAAAATGGGTGGCTGCTTGGGAAAGGGGACGGTATTTTCTCAGAACTAATTCTCCCACCGCGAAAACTTTGTTAGATCGATTTTTATCATAATATTCGGCTTGGCGAGCAAAAGCTTCGTCCATATCCTTTCGTGCCAGATCATACATGTGGGTCATTCTCTCTAGTCTTGTCTTCCAGGGTCCAGTGGGGGTGGGTTCAGGGGGGGTTCACCGCTAGAAAGGGCTACGAGGGCACTAGGGGGCGAGGGGATGCGTCCCATGTTTAGAAAGGCAGGGGAACCTCCTAGGGAAGATTGAAGGGAAGTGTTCAGGGCAAACGCGAGTTCGGGGAGGTGTTGATCCCATTCAGGATGGTTTTCTCCAGCGTAAATCGCAATCGTGGACTTAAGGTCTCGATTTCTTCTTTCGACAGGGTTCGATTGGGGGTGATATGGACGAGTGTTGATGTGGGAAATTTTTAGTTGGGCGAGGGGCTTGGTGGGATCCTTTGCAATGCACTCTGTACCGTTATCACTAAGGAAATAATGAGGTTTCCCCCAGCGAAGAATCACCAAATTGTATAACGCCTTCCAGATACTCTTGGCATTGGCTTTTCGAAGGGGTCTGAGTTCGACATGTCGGGTGAAAACATCTTCCAGAACTAACAGATAACGATTTTATTTACCACTGGACGGGAAGGGACCCATGATGTCACCGGCTACGGTGGACCAGGGTTCGATTAAGACTCTTTCGCGCATTAATCCTCGAGGGGAAGTTTGGACGGATCTATATTTCTGACACTGGGGACAAGAACGAACAAATTTAGCGACGTCTCTGTAGATTCCAGGCCAATAGAAATACAGTGAAACTCGATGGTAGGTTTTATCTATTCCTCCATGGGCGGCATAGGGGCTGTCATGGGCATTTCTCCATGGGCGTGGGCGTCGGAGTCCCGGGGGTAGAACAGTCTTCCAACGATTCAAATCAGGGAGAGTGGGTTCAATTTGGGGGCAAGGTCTAAGGTAATACAGGGTGTCGTCTTCTACGGTCCAGTCGGGGTATTTCGAGGGGTTTTGGATCACCTCTAATTTCTTCTTTTGATACCAACGATCGGGGGATGATTTGATGATTTCGAGGGCAGCGAGGGTAGTTGGGCAAACTCGGGAGAGGGCATCAGGAACGACATAGAGGGATCCTTTTCTATGGATAATAATGGGGTCATATGATTGAAGTTCGACGGCCCATCGAGCGACTCGACCAGCGGGATTTTTGAAATTTAAGAGCCACTTTAAACTAGCGTGGTCTGCGATGATTCTATATTGACTTCCTTCAACATAAGGACGGAATTTTCGGGTAGCCCACAGTACTGCCAAACATTTTCGTTCGGTTACTGTGTAATTTCTTTCAGGGGGAGTGAGGACTCTACTTGCGAAATAAATGGGACGATCTGCACCTAGGGAGGAATTGTTCTGTTCGTGATCGGATCCAAACTTCGATTCTTGAGTTAGTACGGCTCTGATCGGAATGTTACTAGCGTCGGTCTCTATCGTAAAGGGTTTTTCAAAATCAGGGCGGGCGAGAACATCGGAGGAATCGAGAGTACCAACCAACCATTCCAAGGAAGCATTGAAGATCCTTAAAATTTCGAGGGGGTGGGTAATTAATGATGGGGGGGTTCTTTGTCGGGATCAGCTTCAAGTCCTTCGGGTGTCAACAAATGCCCAAGAAACTCTAATTTATTGCATAAAAAATCACACTGATTTGCGTTGATCGTGATATTATTATCGTGCAAACGAGTAATTAATTGGGAGATGAACCACCTGTACTCGTCTAGTGTTTCCGTAAAGATCAGAAAATCGTCTGCGTATTTTCTCAAGTTATTCGACCACTGGGTGGGGATGATCATGTCCGTCAACATTTGAAATGTCGCGAGTCCGTGTTTGAGTCCGAAGGGCATTCGTTTGTACTGAAAAAGCCCCGGGGGGGGGGAGTCCAGGGATGGCGAAAGCCGTCTTCTCTTTACTTTCGTCATCGAGAGCGATATGATGAAAAGCCTGGCTTATGTCAATTTTGGAGACGTATGTGGCACCATAAGCACAATCTAAGAGATCTTCTAAATTTTGCATGGGGAGGGCGAGGTGTTTTGTTACTGAGTTAAGGGGGCGATAGTCGATACACATTCGATAATCATTGTCAGGGCGTCGCTGGAGTACCGGCCATCTGCACCAATCACTCTGCGAGGGTTCAATAATTCCTTGCTTCAGTAATTTCATGGCCTTTTCTTGGGCGATTTTGAGCATCTGGGGGGGCATAACTTCGAGGGGGGCTTCGAATGGGGGGATGTCCTTGGGTGTCGATGTGCATCGTGAGGAGGGGGCAAAAATTGGCAACTTCAGGGGCAGGGTTTATCCAACTTTGGAACTCTCATCTAAGGGTCTCAGCTTTGTCGCGAGGCACAACGGCTAACTGAGCGAATGAGCAAGGGGGAGGATTATTCAGATCTAGGGGTTTGGGGGGGG
>NW_021681329.1:50743-52054 GCF_001412515.2 Diachasma alloeum
GGGGGGGGGGGTCCGAGTCCTTCAGAAGGGTACCATACCTTCCAGGGCTGGGCGCGGATTTCTAGTAGGGGTTGCGTAGGGTCATCCCGGTGTTTTCTATGACATTCGAGGGTAAATTCAAGTTCCTGAAGGGCGTCCATACCGAGAATACAGTCGTAAGCGAGGGCATTAGTGAGACGAAAGGGGATTAAACTGGATTTATTGCCAAGAGTTAGTCTCATAATAGCACACCCGTAGAGACTTTTGCGCTTACCATCACCGAGGGTCATCTCTTCTTCTACCGCAACAGCGTATTCTGTTAATTTTTTCCCCATCTGGGTATTAATGAACGATTTATTCGCGCCCGAGTCAATTAATATGCGGAGTTTTGTTCCTCTTAAATCGACACTCACAAAATATCTATTTTCATCAGGGTGGTCATAAGTGAGGGTGAGAAAATCCTCATAGGGAATATAATCAGGGTTCTTCAGGTCATTGATAGTGATTGTGAATAACTCTGGGGCTCCCACTAGGGGGTTAGAGGGGGGTGGGGACGAATCTGCAGAGGGTTCGAGGGTAGGGGATGGGTTATCTGAGGTGTGAGGGGCGTCAGGGGTCTCTTTTGGAAGGGAAGAGGGGACAGAGTTTACGATTCGAGGGGCTGCGGGGATTGGCAGTTCATCTTGAAGGGGTGAGGGTGTGGAATTCACTTGTTGAGGGACGGTAGGGGACGTGTTGGGGCTGGGAGGGTATATATAGATTGGATTTTTCTCCTGAGTGGGAAGGGGATTGGGAGGGGGGGTTGAGGATTGCTTCCTGAGGAGGCTTGGGGATTCTCGTGGCTAGGAGGTTCTTGAACTACGAAAGGAACTGGTATTTGGCGTCTGCCTGAGCGCGAGAAGTTCTTCTGCGTGCCACGACTGTGCATGAGCCATGAATTTACTTTGGCGTTGAGTTGTTGCGGATCCATTCGCGGGGGGCGGGGAATTAGTAGCCCCCCCTCCCTTCAGTTTTCTTGAGGGGTATACTGGGGGGACTGGGGAGATCCAAAGGCATTCACCTGGGACCTCTGTTGTGGATACGAGGGTCTAGGC
This sequence comes from Diachasma alloeum, assembly GCF_001412515.2. NCBI lineage: Eukaryota > Metazoa > Arthropoda > Insecta > Hymenoptera > Braconidae > Diachasma > Diachasma alloeum. Next base: position 51,817 of record NW_021681329.1, read on the forward strand.
GTATATTGCGAGGGGTATCTAGGAGAATGGTAAGGAGAAGTTGTCTATTCTGATTCTCTTCATATCCAGGGGCCTCTTGGGGGAAGTTTGCGTAGGGATTGATGGGACACTCTCTTGCGGAATGACCTGGTCTGTGACAGCGGTAGCAATTACGATTTTCGTATCCAACTTTATTCTTCACTGGGGGACTCGAGGGGCGAGAAACGGGGGTGCCCATCAGAGGGGGGATAGTAGCTTG
>NW_021681329.1:52106-89086 GCF_001412515.2 Diachasma alloeum
TCTTGTGAAGAGTGAGGGAGTCGAGTATAGGGGGTAGAGGGGTCTGGAGGGGGTGCATAGGGGTTAAAGGCGAATTCTGAGGGGGGGACATCGGGGGCGCGAGTGGGTTATGCTTCAAGAGCATGATTCTGTGGGGACGACTTCTTATTCTTGGGGGTAGTAGGGTTGTACACATAAACAGGTGCGTAACTTTCTTCTGCGGAGGGGGGAGCTCTGTATCGAGCCGCGTTAAGCAGTTTTAACTCGACCGCATGAGCCTTCGAAAGCAACTGCGTGTATGTCGAAAACGTGTCTCTATCAATGTCCTTCGCATACTGGGGATGGAGTTGAGAGTAAACTATGTTCAGCTGTCTTACTAGGGGTGGTGGAGGATGTAAATTTGCAAAGAGTCCTCTCATACAAATAATGTAATCTCTAACTGTTTCTTCAGAGGCCTGGGTACGATGTATAATGTCCTGCCAGATACTCTCTTCGCGACCGAGGGGACAGAAGGTGGCTTTGAATGAGGAGAGGGAATCGTTAAAAGTGATCAGATAGGGGTGCTCAGTTCGATACCACATATGAGCCTTATTATTCTTGAATTTTGATGAAAGGGCTCGAAGGGTCTCCTCTTCGGTGAAGTTATTGGCAGCGCAGCAATCTGCGATTCTGTCCAAAAAATTGGGGGGGTCTTCATGCTTGGCTCCAATGAAAATAATTCCGTCACGTTTAAAAATGTGACTAACCTTCAATTCTCTACTCGAGCGGTCAGCTGAGGTCTGATCTCGAAAGGTGGTCATGCGATCTTCGGGTTGACCGAGGGGGTGTTGGGAATCATGTTGAGGGGTCGCGAGGGGAGGCACGTATGAGTGAGTATGAGTAATAGTTCTCGAGGGGTTTCGAGGGGTCTGTTGTTGAGGGTTGTTAGGGGGGAGCTATTGTTGAGGGTTGCGAGGGGGGATCTGTTGTTTTGTGGGATAATTTGTGTGATTTAAGGGGTATTGCGAGGTTTGGTGTTCCCTAAGATCATGAGGGAATACGGGGGTTTCCACGTTGTAGGTGGAGTGTGCGTTGGGGGAGGGGGTTGTACAGGGGCGGTGTGATCAGCATAGGAGTTATTATGGGGTCTCTGAGGAGGAGCTGTGGAGTAGTTGGGGAAACAATCTTGATGGGGAGGGATATAGGGGAGTCTAGGACTGGGTGCAGTGGGAATATTCTGTGGGGGAGGGGGCTGAGATTCGAGGAGGCTGGGTATTATTTGCCTGGAGGGAAGGGTTCTGAGGGGAATCCCCAGATTCGGTGGCGGCAAGATGAAAGGTGACTCGATGATTTTGGGGTGCTTCGTTCAGTGTGGAATTCTGAATGTTACTTAAGTCCGACTGAGTGAGAGTAATGGGATCTTGATAGGGTCCGAGGGTTTGTCCAGTTTGTAAAGTCTCTTTGGGATGAATTTTGAATGAGCCATCCGACTCGGGGGTGATGTGAAATCCGACAGTTGGTAGGGGCATTCTTATGCCATCTTCCTCATCATTCCAAGGGGGAAACTCAGGGCCGTACAGCTTAATCTCCAAACGCACGAATCGATCCCTTAATTCCTGATAAGTACCCAAACAACTCATTCCTAGGGTATCCGCGAGTACCATCTGATCGCGAGGAGTCATAGCATTCCATTGCTCTTCTAAATTTAATCGATACTTGGCCACAATCAAGGGGTCGAGACCTCGAGGGGGTATGATGGATGATATGGGGCTAGTAACGGAAGCGGTGGGGGTTGTGCTGGTGTAACACGAGGGGATGGTGGTGATGATCGATTCTAGACAGGTAGGAGGGAAGGAGCCAGGGCTTCAGTGTTGATGGCCATCCCAGAAGTGGAGGGAGTGACTAATCCTGGCGTCTGGAGAGTCGAGGGGGTCGTAATCTGGGTAAAAAGGATTATATTTGTAGAGGTCGAGGGGGACGTAAACTGCGTAGAGGTGTTTGTGGTGTGGAGGTCAGCCCCAGTGGTTCCGAGAGTCATTTTCTTTGAGTTTTGTTAACCTTTCAACTTCTCTAATTTTCCAAAATAATTCAAGAAAATGTTTTGACGTGATTCCAATTCTCAAGAAGCGCGGAAATAACTATTAATCACCAAAAAAAAGCGAGATAAATAGGAAGAAAGGAAAACTCCGGTAACAATTTTGTACAAAAAAAAAAACTTTTAGGAATTCTTCAAAAAAAGAAAAGAGAAACTTTAGTCTAATTTAATTCAATGGTTTTCAATTTAATGCTGGGGGGTGAGGGGGAATCCTTATCGGGGGAAAAAAGAAACCTAAATGATCTGGTACGGAAGTTCGGTCTACTTATTTTAATAAAAAAAAAAACGACGGGAGAATGTTGAAATGAGGCCGGGGTGGGAAGTTGAGGGATTTGAGAGGAATTATCGAGTTTGTGAAAAACACGGGAGAAAAGAAACATATTACGAGGTTATGACACAATTGATAATCAGGGGCAGGTTGAGTGGGGATCAATTTGAAGGGGACACAATAATCCGAGATATTCGAGAAGAAGTATTCGAGAGAAAGAAATATTCGAGAGAGAAATGTGTAATATAATAGAAGGATGAGTGTATCGGGCTAGCGTTATCGGCCTTACGTCATCGCAACAAACCCGCAACAGTGAGCCACACAATGGGAATGGAATGCGACAAGAATAAAGAGGGAGAAGTGAAAATAACGTTCAGATTTCAGCGCCTGGCCCTTCGTCGGGCGCCAATGTGACCTTTTCCTTAATTTATGTTAACAATAATCCCTGAAATGAGGATCTGGACAATTAAAGAAAGAGGACAAATAAGGGATATTCTAAGAAAATCAACTGTATTTCATTTCATTACAAATTAGATCGTCAAATGATGTTAATGAGGCCTTTTCATGAGATCTAGGGGAGTGGGGGAGGCCAGGCAATTTTTGTACACGTCAACTGGGATGATTCTAGGATATATACAAAAGGGGGAGAATCTAGTCGTGTCTAGTGGAGTTATGAGATCTAGAACTAATATTGAATGAAAATAAATCAAAGGGGAGAAATGGAAAAAAAAGTGTGGTGCACCGTTCGGGGGATAGACAAGGACAATACTTGAGGGCAAGGGGGAAATGAGGGGAATAACTCGTACTCACGTCGACTTCCAAGTACGATCCGCACGTCCAAACAAATCCTCCAACTAACTGACAGGGCCTTCGTTCCACCTCTCAGACTCCAGGGCACAATCTCTAGAGCTGGGATGAGCTAGTATGGACCACACAAAAATCCTCTCTTCTGCCAATATCACGATGGATTAGCTTCCGTGGTATTTTTCTCCGTTCACTTTCTCGATTTTATAGCGCACGTGAGAGATCGTGACCAATCAGGACGATCTCACTGTGTCCTCCGTCATTGTCCAGGGATGTGTCAATGAGGCATCTCGAGGGCGGTAGATTTCTAGGGCTGGTATCTGGGGCGCTTTCAAGGGGCAACGGCCTCTGCGATCGAGTTGAATGAGTCGGTACTGATGGCTTCCTTCGGTGGCTGTTCGTGGTTAATTCTATGGGTAGTGGTTAATTCTATGCGGGTAGAGGGGCGACGAGGGGAAAAATCTGGGGAAGGGGAATCCAACGGTGGCGGGATTTATATTTTAGGGGGCTGAGTGTGTTTGGGGAAAAATGTGAAATAAAAATAATGATAATAGATAAGTGTACCTCGTCACAAAATATTGAAACAAGAAGTCAGAAGAGTCCGTTTCACCCAATGTTTCTCTAATATTTTTAAAAACAAAAAAAAACAAACACAAGTTTGTTTTTAAAAAGAATTCTTTGTGAACATTTTGTTCGACTATTCCTATAAGGAAATCAATTCATCTCTCTAAGAAATACAATCCACTAGGAATCATCAGAGCGAAAATTGAATGAGGAACCAAATCACGTTAGCAAATTATTAATACATGATTAAAAATTGAAATTCGGTGGAGGCAATAAATCTGGAGTAGAACTGTTGGTAATGTGGTAATATAGCGACTCCAACGTATTTTTTGAGGACGCTGAGTTATTTTGTCATCCAATATAAATAGAAATTGAAATTAGGAAAAAAATTAAGTCGGACTCAATTAGATAAATAACTTAAAGGGGGTGACTGAGTCAAATTTTATCCTGTGTCGGGTTCATGCCAGCTGCGTCCCCGTCGCGAACGCTAGGTAATGCTAAGTGCTGGTGAGGCTTGCTACTTTGAAATATAAGTCATTCACTACACGTTGAATTTATATGAACACCTCATAATTGAAATTTCATAAATTGCTTTTAGAAGGGAAACCGCAGAAAGGGAAGTCCCGTACATCTACATGAGTATCCACGTTATTAAGTGTGATAGCTCAATGGGGGTTAAATTCATTTATTGCAACTAGGTTCCGACAAAATATACGTCAAATTACTTCAAGTTCAGTATAAAAAAGTTAATATTAACTGCTATTCTAACTAATTATCAAAAATTCATAGACTACGATGGCTGTCTTTCGTTGACGATAGTAATTTTGAAATGCATGGAGTTCTGTGATTCCGCTACCATTTTGGGGGATCGTGGCACCGCTGAGTTGCATTAATTTCGCTGCCTCTTTCCGCTGAGTATCACGAGTCTTATTAATGATTGCTTTCCATCGCATCTGTACATCACCCGTTCGAATTTCTCCACGTTCAGCATGGAGCTGGGCAACAACTAGAGAACGCGGTAGGCAAAGATTATCAATGTTCGAAATAGTTAGGATAGATCGTTTGAAAATGTCTTCGTGCGTGAGTTTTTTTTGCCCTGAACCTTCAACACCACTGACTATTGCCGCTGTAACAACAATATGATCTGACGTGGTTAGACCGCCTGTACTCTGTGAAATACTTTTGACGATGGTCCACAAATCATTAGCACTACAATTACGTGCATCGCGAAAACGTGACCAGACAAAACCGTGATTTAATCTATCGAAATTGATTGAAAACCTGACGCGATCGTGAGGTTGATATGTCGCAGTTACATGAGTTGTTAAAGCACGAAAGGCCCCTTCTACCCACTCTATCATGTTCGTGTTAGCAGGAGGGTCCAATATCTTAATAAAATATTCCTTACCTTTCATCTTCAAATTATGGTATTTTTTACATGATTCAGTGATTATTTCGAAACGGCGTCCTGGGAGATGGATATCCTAGTGAGGGTCTGATTCCTCCTTGTTTTCTCCATTTTGACGTTGGGTCACTGTCGCAGATCTCGTCATAGCTCCTTCTATTTGGCACCCTACAAGAACCACAAGTAGTAAAGTTAATTCCAATAATTGTAATGTATACTATCTCACCCTTGATTAATTTAATATGTGTTCATTCTTCCTCTTTCTCATAAGTATAGTAATGATATCCAGAAACGTCTAGAAATAATATCCGAACAATTGTGCGTATGAGCAAATGGAAATTACACGAATGGCAATAATTTATGAAACGAAAATTCATCATCATCATCATACCATTAATGTTTTGTTCTTCTTCATTATTATCCTCTCGCAGCCCACGGATAACTGAAAAGTTCTGCAAGTTGACTTGACAGCGACGTAGCATCCTTGCCTCTTCCTCCTCAATACCGTCGATGCATAAGTCCTCATCGCTATCTGAAGAGTAACATGAAGCGCATTCATACACTTCTGTAGGGTCTGTCTCCGGTATTCGTGCTCGTCTGATCATGTCGTACCGTGCTTCTCTTCTTCTTCTCAATTCCAATCTTCTTTCTAGTGCAACTCTGTGAGTTATCCATGAATCATCCTCACTGGCTGCGGTGAGTGTGAGCGAGAATTAACAAGAGGTGTCGCGTATCTTTTCCGTTTTATTGGTCCTGTTAACAGCGTATCCTCAGCAAGGCGTTTTTGGTGTTGAACGATGACCTGATCATCTTCGTTATCATCTGAAGATGACGAGTCTTCGAGACCGTGTTGTTCCTTTATTCCGAAGTAGAGAGCATGTAAGGATTGTATGGTATCCGTCAGGAGATGGAGAAATAAACAAAACACAATACTTACGTTTGGAGTGCTCGAAAAATAATGATAAACACTGGGCATTTCGTTTGTGGGAAAACTGAAGAGCACGTGTGGCCACCCGCAAAATTATTCTATCTGCTGTCAAAAGACCCTGGTGAGAAGCTTGAGATAGCACGCGACAGGGTGTATGACAAAGTATCCGCTCTAATATCCTGTTCAATGTTGCACGAGATAAACTATCCCAAAATTTCGTTCGTTGATCAAAAAAGAATTCCTGATATGGCGGTACTCTGTCGCAAATGAACTCAATCAACTCTGTTAAGAAATACAGATATCGCCTATTTTTTCGATAATCTTCGCGCTCCATTGTGCCCGTTTCGTATGATGCTCTCTTTCAGACGTAAAGACTACGAGTGACGAATTCAAACGGGTATCCGCAGAAATATAANTAGGCTTCGGACGAGTTGCAATAGCATATCAGTTTTCTAAATATGTCCTTCGGATCAAACACAAAACTGCAACTTTTAGAACACGTGGTGCATGGATCAGCAATTGAAAACCGTCGAAAATCACAATCGGTAATTCACGGATAGAGTTACACCCTTGTGCCTGCTTATGATTCATTAGCTGTCAGTTTTGTAAATTTCTTTTAGGACAAAGACAAACCATCAAAACTGCAAATTTTATAATACGTGATGCATCGATCAGCAACTGGGAGACGACAAAAAAAAAGAGTCATGATAGAGTTACACTCACGTGTCTTTAGTGATGACTCAACGCCAACACCCGTAAAATTTTAAGGAATCAATCTGGGTGAAGCAGCCACTATTATTAGCTGATCTCCTAATTACAACTACATGATTGAGAGAACCGCGGGGGAGGGGGTAATAAGTGTGAATAGTATATATTTGAGGATTTCCCAAGAATTATCAGTACTGCGCCAACAGTTGTTGTGTATCCGTGGCTGAGTTTCCTGCGAGATTTGGAGAAATAGAGGTATGTAATTAATTTGTTAGTTTCGTTCATAAAATTGGTTCCATTTGATGATATCAATTTGTGTTCATGTTTGATTACAAAAGATCTTTTTGAAAAAATGGCTGAGAGAAGTATCAACAAAATCGCCCGATGCGAGACTCTCCCCGTTAAAAGGATTGATGATCTAACTCTGGGTGTGGATTATCAGATTACTGCATTCAAAAGTGTCAACACCAAATATGGTAGAAGAATCGTAGCTACTCTGGGTGCTGAGCATGACGTTTTCGTCCCCGCACGTGTATCTGCAGCACTTTTGGACGATCACGCAGAATAGATCTATCATAAGACATTGCTTGTAGAGGGTCGTTTATCTATACGTTTTCTGGAGGGTCCGTTTCACCCATGCGAATTCATATATAAAGAAATGTAATTATATATACATCATCCATAAAAACTGATTCTGTAATAAATGGGTATATATATATATATTTGCACAGCTATCACATTCGCCTCCGTATCATGAACAGGCGCCCTTGCCTCCGCCGGAGAGGAGGCAATTACAAATGTATAAAACGCGTTGAAATACTATTTCACACATTCTTAGCACAAGTGCCAATAAAGGGGTAAGTAATTAAAGAATTTGTCACACACAAAATAATGCTATATGCAAGGTAGTAACTCGACTCCTCACATGCAGGGACCTTATGACCTCCGGTGTATTGAATTGGTGCTGGCGTATGAACAGTCTCGCCTCCAACACTGTTGCCACATTTTTGAGTACGCAATGTTATAACTTCTTGAGATTTATCCAAATTTTTTCAATCAATAATTGAGGATTTGCTCATCTCAGTGCAACAAAAATTCTGGCGAGCGAATTACTCGAATGACGAGTAAAACATCAAGTCATTCCGGAAACATTAACAAGTGACTTGCTGATTTTCAATGGCTATTTAAATATTTGAGCGCCTTGTTGAAAATCAGTCGTAAAAAAAAATTGTAAAACACCTTTCGCGTGAATATTCTTCCAGGTACAGAAAGTCCCTTTCATCGCGCTGTGATCTCTACAAATTTTGATATCACAGTTTTTTTCATTTCCCAGCATTCACAGTCAAAATGATGTCCAATGATTTATCCATTTTCGCATATTCATCAAAGGAAAAATTTAAATTTTGCTCTAAGCGAAACTTCAAAGAATTTCTGCTCTCTGAATTCCTTTTATTCCTCTCCGTATACTTATTAATATTCTCTACGAAGTGACTTTTGTATTTACTGCACCACTACTGGAATAAACGGGTAATGAAATAATTCATGTCAGCTAAAAATTGCATTGGATATATTGGCGAGGGAGCAAGAGCGTGAAATGGAACAGATCTCGAAAACGTTTCGTTTGTCGAGAAGATGAAATTCAAATTGCTGAATTGGAACTCAAATTTATCACTTGATACCTTCGATAAAATTTGCTAGAAGCATTGTACTATTCCCTCTGGAAATTTTACGTCTTTCGGTTGATAATTAGTGGAATTGATTAAGTAACAACGTAGAAAAGCAGTGACCAATCATTGAAAGACACAAAACTTAATAGTAACATCGAAATGATAGAATTTTTTACTACAGAAACTCCAATAGAACTATTCTAACGGAAACTCTCTGGCCTTTTAATAGAGCCCCTCAAATCCTACGATGTCATTCATTGGAAATTTAACCGATCATATTTTGAGAAGAAATATTAAAATATGTATCTTTCGGAACAAAAATTCATCTGTTGACACCCCTTCCCAACATTTTATTTTTTTCTATGATAATGTAGGGAAAACAGACCAATAGAAGACGGTTAATTATTATGTATTGGTCGTGTCTATCTAGAGGTGAGGTTACCCTAATGTGTACTTTTACAATTCCAAAACTGCTTATCGCATCTACTCCCATAGTTCTCATGTCTAAATCAAACGCAGTGTTGTGATTAAAAAAAATAATGTATTCATAAGTACAACTGTTATCTATGCAAATTTATATACCAACAAGACTGTATTGCAAAGTATCTCCATTTGTCGGTTCACATGAAATTGATGAAAAAGCGATATAACAATATCAATATCTGAAAAAAATTGAGAACTAGGAAGAATGCAATTTTATGAGAACATTGTTTATTGCCTTATATCGATAGATCTTTTCAACGTGCTCAATTTTTTCAACTCGCCTGAACAACGGTCGTTCCTGAACAGATCAGTAGCGAAGTGGTAAAACGTAACAAGTCCTTTTTTCACATCACGTTAAATATTATATTATCCTGATAATGAGTGATTTCAGGAGAAAATGTCAGAAGAGCTTTTCTGCACTGAGAGAAATTTCTAACAAAAATTCTAGTGCTGGCACTAGAAATTTTATTGGTGTTCTTGAGAAAATTTCACGTAAGTACGAGAAAAATTGCCATTCCGACCAATAAAATTTCCAGTACCAGCACTGGAATTTTTCCCTGGCCGGCACTTTGCGCCACGTTCCCCGTGCTAGCACTGGAATCTCTCATCGAAATTTCTCTCAGTGTGATGGAAATTTTTCCAGCTACACAAAAGGTCTTTTGACATTTTGTCCTAGTCACTGGATCCCAAAATAGATTTATCAAAATTTATCGAAAAAAATTTATTACAGTTTATCACAAAAGTCAAATTTGACTTATTACGTTTTACCACTTCACTACTGATATCCTAGTTTACCACTTCGTTTTCGTTACCAAATATAATTTTTAGAATCGCATATTTGAACACTTTCAAATAAAATAATTTAGTTGCAAAAAAAGAAAAAAGCAGAATAAGTTGAGGTAAACAGACACGTCAGTAGAATCATAAACAGAAAATCCAAAGTTCCATTGGTGCAAACAAGTACTAAACTAGGTTAGGTGCAAAAATGGAGTTCAAAACTGGCGTATGTTGGAAAGAACTGTCGACTTGTATAATGAAAAAAAAATTCCACCAAAAATTGCTCCTTCCTAGTTTCTCATGTAATCCCGGGTTTTTCTCATGATCTCCTAATATAAGATCGTAAGAGCTTGTTTTGGAATTCGTTCGTTGAAGAAGCGGAACCGTCCGTTTTTCTTTGCTGTTTTGCTCGTTTCCGCATGGTTCTGAAGCACAGGCAATGGACCAAGAATTCCACCACAATGTTCGTGTTTTCGGGGTCATTGTTCATCGCGAGCCAATTAACCTCTGATCCCTGTGGCGCTCTGCTTTCAAATTGTCTCTGGATTGATGTCAAACGATTTATGTCGTACAGTCCGTTGATTTCGGAGTAAAACGCTAGCCAACGGTGAGGATTCCTTCTTCCTCGGATGATTGGATGACATTGAATCAGCTCGAAGTCATCAGGTGCTACTTGCATCAAGACGTTTTTCGCCTGTCCAAGTTCTATCTCGGTAATTCCTCCCATGCATGGAAGTCTGTACTCCGAATTGTCCAGAATGTCCATATCGTTATGTTAGAACTGTAGACGATGGAGAAAATTTCCATTAATGAGCATTATATGAATTATGGCCAAAAAATATTTCGATTATTGAAAAAATATTTTTGATCCAATTAAATAATTATTTTTCCGTTGAAAAATATAATTTCTCATGTTTAAGAAGAGCCTAGACTGCCCTCAATTAATTGATTTGTTATTGAATCATGAACATAGATAAAAAATATTTGATGATTATTTTTAAAATGGAGAAAACTAACAACAGTAAATACTCACAGCGGAAACGTAGGTTCGGGCAGATGTTGCTGGTCTTAACCGAGATTACCCACCGGAATTCCTGACTTACAACGTGGCACAATATTATAATTATTTCACCAATATTATAATATTCTCACTGATAACTAGGATTTCAACTCCTGAATAATACAAAATCGTTTTTTACGCAGCTGACATGTACTCCGTTGCTTCTGAGGGACTTGTGTGACGTTAGTTGCATATGAAATTCACGTTAATGCTGAATGAGATAGCGTGTCTAGTTTTTTCGCATTGGCGCGTAATTTTCAAACGGGTTTTCAAGTTCAGTGGAATCAAATTGCCTCAACAGAATAATTATATACTTCTGCAGAATAATTGATAGTAAATACTTGTTGGTGCCACTTGTACTGAATGTAGTTATTTCTTGTAAGGAGGCCTAGGTTCATTTTTCGTGTCGTTGCACAAGAATATGGAGTTCAAAACTGGAGTAAGTTGGAAAGAACTTTCGACTTGTATTAGGTTGTCCGGAAAGTTCATTCGGTTATTCCTTATGAAATCGAATACTATAAACCGAAAGAACTTTCCGGACAACCCAATATAATAAAAAAAAATCCACCAAAAATTGCTCCTTTCTAGCTCCTCATGTAATTGCGCGTTTTTCTCATGATCTTCCAATAATTTAATAATAACATTGAATTGACAGAATTTTTTGCTACAGAAACTCTAATAGAACTACTCTAACGGAAGCTCTCTGGCCTTTTGATAGAGCCCCTCAAATTTTACTACGTCATCCATTGAAAATGTAACCTATGACATTTTGAGAAGACATATTGAAATATCTATCTTTTGGAACGAAAATTCATTTGTTGACACCCCTTTCCAACTTTTTTTTTTTTCTGTGATAATGTAGGGAAAACAGTCTCTGAAGAATCTCATCTAAAAATCTATATGGGATTGTTTCATACGTGAAACTAAATGAATTTGGAGAATTTTTCACGAATATTGGAGAAATAAAGAATAGTGGTGTATGAGGCAAGACAGACACTTGCAATTTTTAAACTATTAATACAATTGAATGATTATTTTTCCATTGAAAAATGGAGATTCTCCCCTGAGATGAACTTTTACTGACCTCAAATGACTAAGTTGTTCTTGAAAAAAGGTGGAAAGCGTAGGTGTATGATTTTCACAATTCCTATTTATTGAAGTAGAGATAAAACTGTAGTGTAAATGAAGTAACCAATGACATTTTGAGAGTATCGTGAAGAATTGAAAATCGTGAGAGAATATCTGATGAATATCGTTTATGGATGTCGAGCAGAAATGAAGATTATGTAGTGGCCTCGTGGGGTGGGTCCATTTTCCAGTATCTCGTAGCTGAATACCTCCCACGTTCTCTATTTGCTCTAGGATGCCTTCCCATAGTCAACAGAGTAATGATGCGATCTCGGCACCAAAATACTGCAAATACCAGATCAAACAGCACGAAGACTGATGTGGTGATAGTAATTAGAGCGGTGTCAATGTCAGTATACTGTTGAACGCTGGGGGCGCTTGGTATCGTGTTTGAAGTTGTAGACGGCTCTGGCTTAATTTCATCCTTAGGGACGGAAGGGATATTAGCTATGATATCTCCCAAGCCAGCGAGCATTTTGTCCACCTCGCCTTCGTCATCTGGAGCGATGTAGTCAACTATCTCCATCACCTCCTGCTCAGCCAGTTGATTTTCGTTCTGGGCGTTGTACCCAGGTGCCAAGGCAATCGACAATGTCATTGCCAAAGCAGTTATGAATATAACCACTCGTATAATGTTTGTCATTGTTTTTTTCTTTTTCAACACAGACACTACACGCTGGAGAATTTCTTACGTGTTTTTGTTGATTCGTTCAAGTTCAGACGTGTCTTAATGGTAGGAATAGGTTAAATACCAGTGTCGCCGTCAGTGAGAAGTTGGCGGACCTTTTCGAATTTCCGGAGAATATTGAACACATTGGGGTAAAATGGAACGGCGAGGCAAAATGAAATATAGGATTAAATAAAAAAGATGACCCTGAAGTTATCAACTTTCCAATAAGACGAATACGTTGACACGGCATATCTGGTGGAGAAATATTAGGAAATTGAAAAAAAAATTAGTCGGTTCGGTACAACTAGATCTATTCGTGAAGTGCCCCAGAAATGTTTGTTGATGAATTAAAGGACGAAAATATTGATTCATAAACTATGAAAAATCAATAAATTGATTGACACCGAATATCTTCACCAAATTTGAGTCTAGACAAAAAAATCAAATTCTCACTTTCGGAGTTCCACAAAATGATGTCGTGATGTTTTTTAAAAACTATTTCCCATCCCCCATGGCCAATATATTCGCTGATACTCAATGCAACTTTGTCAATTCCTGTCAAATCTGTTAATGATTAAATCGAAAAAATCAAAATGATCACGTTTTTTAAATGGAAAAATCTTCTCGTGATGATTTTTAGTTTTTTTTTTTGACAGTTGCTTCATATTTTATGCACTGTTTATTTTATGATGAAACATTGACAGCAAATATTATAGAGAGTGATTAGTGAATATGCAAAAAAAAGAGTGCATATTCCAAAATATCTCGAAATCTAACCGTGAGAACAATCAAATAAATAATCCTCAGCGCACTAGCCATTGGAAATCCTAAAACTCCGAGAATAGAAGGCTTCAACACTGGATATTTTCACTAATTATTATGCGATTGGGAGGAGAAAAAAAATACGACTCGTCGTAGTTGGCATCTTCATGTGAGTGTCGTTTTTATTCCTAGTTTTGCAATTCGCAGATGAAAGATAATTCAAATTGATAATGCCTACATATTTACATTCAACTTATTTACATTTAGCAATAATTATCAACAAAATCTGAGTGAATGGCGTTAATGGCAATAATTATTGATCAAATTAGAATGGATCGCGATGATCACCTGCGAATCGTATGTGTGTATCTCCGAACTCACCTATGGCACTTTTCGTGTTTAATCGCAACCACTCGTGCTTTGGCGGTGGCGCTATCTATCACATTTTGAATAGAACCGCGAGTTGACTATGCAAATATGATCCTTTGTTCCTCTCAAAATTCCAGGATTATTAGTATAGTATCGCGTAATCACCTTGAGAATCACGCATTGACAAATTCACACCCCTTCCCCCATTTTCCTACTTCATTTCCACCATATTTTTTTTGCTATTCACATGCCATCAGAGTAAATCCTCTTAAAACCCACGAAAATATCCCTCAAAATTCGTTTAGTTCTGCCCAAAATGGAGAAATTGCCACTCACCCAAGTTATTAATCACTAAAAATCATGGAATTCAACGATAGTGAAGCCTTAGAGGCAATATTAAGTTGTGTGGAGTGTATTGGTGATTTGAAGGATGGACCTACAAACAAAGCACTTTTCAACCAAATTTGTTCTTACCTCAAAATTCGAAAATATCAAAGAGAGAAATTTCGCACGAATTTAGCTTTCGCTTGGCGTACGAATTTGCGTGGTTTGAGGACAAAGGTGGAAGATCATCTGAAGAAGGATAAGAAGGGACCCCAGATATCTGATTCTCGTGAGGAATGCTCTGACGAAGAGGTGAGTGATGACTTATTATCGAGATCGGAAAATGAAGCCTCCAGACAATCGATAATCAATCGAAGATTCGTCAGAAGAGAATACCAGTATGTTGGTTCAATGAATTTGAGGAACGAAATTGTTATTCTCGACGGACAATTATTTGTGAGTCGATTGCATCATATTTTGAGATCAGATTTACCGAGGACTGTAGCCGTAAAGTGCACTCTGCGATTTCACGGTAATAGGCGTCGTTTGGATGACAAATTTTCTGATTTTGCATCGTGCAACCAGCCCAATTGCTCTAAAAGATTTCAATTTATTGGTGAGGTACAGAAACATCACACTTTGATTGATATATATGTAACACCAGGTAATACTAAACACGACTTACCCCTTGTGTATCAATTAAAAGGGGATGAGCGGGAGAAATTGAAGGAAAAATTGCATTTCGCAAAGCCCCATACAGTCCATGAGGAGCTTACTCGTGGAATTGATAAGACCTTGGCAGCTCGTGATAAAAATTATCAATTTTCCCATCCTCTCAGTATCTTGCAGAAGGCTAGATCGGAGAAAAAATCGGAAAATGACCTGCATTCCAATGATATCACGGATATTATTTTGAGCATTGCTAATGAGGGAGGTAATCATAAATACATACGACAATTCATCGCTCCATTTAAAATTTATTTGGGATGTGAAGAGCAGATAACTTTTTTGAGAACTCATCCCAATTTGACGTTGTATTTCGATGCAACTGGGTCTGTCGTAAGGAAGCCATTCCCTAATTCAAAGCGAGTCTACTATTACTCTGGTGTTGTGAATGTTAATCATAAACTCTTTCCGATTCTCGAGTATGTGACAAACGATCACACCACCCCAACCTTCAGAAATTTTTGCCATTTCATGAAGAGTTACTGGGAAGGGGCGAAGGTGATATGGCCTCCATTCAATTCGTTCGTCACTGACTGGTCTTGGGCCTCTATTAATGCCATCATGGGAGCCTGGAATGGTTTAACAGTTTTGAAATATCTCCAACTGGTTTATAATCAACTCCAAAATGACATTCCCTTCGCACCACACATCATTCGACATTTTTTATGCTATGCGCATTTCATGAAAATGATTTCGAAGTGGTTACACGAAAACAAAATTGATGATAAAAGGAATCGTATATATTTGGAAGCGATTGCTGTGATTTGCCACAGTCATGATCTAAGCCTGATGACAACGAATGTTGGAGCTTTATTTACGATCCTCGATTCTCCTATTGAAACGACTGGAGTTATTGAAGCTTTCGAAGCACTTGCCAAATCCTCAGAACCTTATCGTGCAGGCATCGATGAAGTTCTCACCACTCAAAATGATATTGAGGACGAACACGACGCTGAATGTACAAGCCAGAGTCCTTTCTTCTTACATTTCCACAGTATTCGTGAGAAAGTTAAGAGTAACATCGAAAGCTGCAAACAACGAGAGAAACGCAATCAATACCAATCGTTGGAATTCGCTGATCATTTTCTCAAAGAACTTCTTCCCTACGCTCCTCTCTGGTCGGTCCTCGTTGCTCGTGAGAAGAATCACTATGTTAATACTTCCGCTGAAAACCATTTCAAGATCACGAAACTCCAGGGCGAGAAGAATATTAAAGTTTCTAGGTTTATAAGTCGAACTTACGATCACGTGGTAGCAGTTCACACCGAACTTGGATTGCCACCTCCAAAAGTTTGCAGTAAAGAGGGAATAAGAAGAGAGTGAACGAGCCAGACAATGACGAGTCTCGAGAATATTGGAAGCGTGGATCTTCTCAGGGGAAAAAAGCGAGGACCAATTACCAACAGGCAACATCTTTTAAGAGAATTGCAAAGCAACAGATGCTGAAGAAGTTGCAATTCCATGAGAATCATACAATTGCAAATACAAATTACTATTGCCAGTCTAGACCACCACGCTCGTTTTTTGTGGCATTAACCAATGCTCTTCACAAACCAACTGCAAACGTTGTGATCATGTCCGAGGATTACCAGGTTCTTTTCGAGAAGGGGTGGCTGAGTAATAATATTATTGACTACTGGGCAGCCATAACGATAAGGTCCTGTGAACACAGTGACGACGTGGCTTACGTTCCCTGTGAAATATCTACACATTTAACTCGTAGGACCACGCAGAATGGGGAGCCTTTGCCTCCAAATTTCTATAAACAGTTCGGTATCTCATGGGACGGGAAATCATCGATTTTTCTCCCCCTGAATATTGGTAGCTGCCACTGGGTACTGATACATGTCGATGTAACCCAATCCCTAATTTATTTCCTTGATCCTGGTAAAAACGGTATGAGCAGACAGGAGAAAACATTCGTGAACAATTTCATCCAGTGCTACAAGAAGGTAAAATTCTTCAGAACTGTAAAAATAGTTATGAATTAATAAATATTAATTAGTCATTGATTTACAGGTCTTTCCAATGTCACAAAAGGAATGGACTGTGGAAGTGCCTCCTCATCGGCAGCAGACGGATTCATACAATTGTGGAGTTTTCGTACTGCACTACATCCGCGAGATTCTCATTGGGAATATTGACCAGATTGATGCGCTCATCAATCCGGATGAAAGGCGAAGGGAAATAAGGGAGGGCATTTTGGTGAACTCAGCAGACGTTGGTGACCTTTGTCTGTATTGCGGGAGGGATGAATCGATGGTGAGGGAACAGACTTGGGTCCAATGTGGACGGTGCGAAAGGTGGGCCGAATTTTCTTGCCTCGATTATCTCAACATGAATGAGGAGGAATTGAGTGACGACAAATCCATTTTTAATTGTGATCTCTGCACCGAATTTTTCTCATTAAGTTGAAAGTGAATTAGGAGAGACGCAGCAATGACTCGCATTCTAATTTGATCAATAATTATCGCCATTAACGCCATTCACTCAGATTTTGTTGATAATTATTGCTAAATGTAAATAAGTTGAATGTAAATATGTAGGCATTATCAATTTGAATTATCTTTCATCTGCGAATTGCAAAACTAGGAATAAAAACGACACTCACATGAAGATGCCAACTACGACGAGTCGTATTTTTTTTCTCCTCCCAATCGCATAATAATTAGTGAAAATATCCAGTGTTGAAGCCTTCTATCCTCGGAGTTTTAGGATTTCTAATGACTAAAGCGCTGAGGATTACTTATTTGATTGTTCTCACGGTTAGATTTCGAGATATTTTGGAATATGCACTCTTTTTTTTGCATATTCACTAATCACTCTCCATAATATTCGCTGTCAATGTTTCATCATAAAATAAACAGTGCATAAAATATGAAGCAACTGTCAAAAAAAAAAACTAAAAATCATCACGAGAAGATTTTTCCATTTAAAAAACGTGATCATTTTGATTTTTTCGATTTAATCATTAACAGATTTGACAGGAATTGACAAAGTTGCATTGAGTATCAGCGAATATATTGGCCATGGGGGATGGGAAATAGTTTTTAAAAAACATCACGACATCATTTTGTGGAGCTCCGAAAGTGAGAANGTCATTAACAGGTTTGACAGGAATTGACAAAGTTGCATTGAGTATCAGCGAATATATTGGCCATGGAGGATGGGAAATAGTTTTTAAAAAACATCACGACATCATTTTGTGGAGCTCCGAAAGTGAGAATTTGATTTTTTTGTCTAAACTCAAATTTGGTGAAGATATTCGGTGTCAATCAATTTATTGATTTTTCATAGTTTATGAATCAATATTTTCGTCCTTTAATTCATCAACAAACATTTCTGGGGCACTTCACGAATAGATCTAGTTGTACCGAACCGACTAATTTTTTTTTTNTAGGGCACTTCACGAATAGATTTAGTTGTACCGAACAGACTAATTTTTTTTTTTCAATTTCCTAAGATTTTTCCACCAGCTATGCTGTGTCAACGTATTCGTCTTATTGGAAAGTTGCTAACTTCAGGGTCATATGAAAAAGTAGTGAATTTTGGTAACAAAAAACTATAGTACCTATTTTAGCTCCCTTATGAGAAAATTTATTTCATTTTATTGTCATGCAATGAGTGGTTAAAAATTGAAAATCCCCGACAAAA
Source organism: Diachasma alloeum (assembly GCF_001412515.2). Lineage (NCBI taxonomy): Eukaryota > Metazoa > Arthropoda > Insecta > Hymenoptera > Braconidae > Diachasma > Diachasma alloeum. The sequence goes on from NW_021681329.1 coordinate 70,457, forward strand.
ATGGTGAATTGATTGATCAGAAAAATGGCAACTAGAAGAATGGAACCCAAAAACTAAGAATCAGTTTGAAATATTGTGTACGTGAAATTTTTCTCACGTTAATAATTTTGAGCTGTCACGCTTAGGAGCTGTCACGCATTTTTTTAGGAAACTTCTCAACTTCGTTCAGAAATCAGAATATGGGTTCGTCGGCTTTCAGCACTCAAAAATATATTTTATTTTATTCGCCCATATGTATACCCCCTCGGGCCTTTACATTTTTCATAATATTCTTATCATTGCATTGTTCTCTTCCCCTTAATATTAAACCCCAAGCAGAAGCATTCTCCAGCGATACCATCATTATCGTTAGTTACAATCATTTCTAGCAACAAGATGTAAATGCCATGAGGGCTCTTATAATAACTAGTTACAGAATAGGAAGGGGGGGCAAAATGGAAAGATTTTTCATCTTCTCTAATTACCACTACCTTCATCTATAAATGAAGATATTGGGATCTTGAGAATAAGATCACAAACCGTTCTATTTTGCCCCAGTCTCCCCTAGGTATTTTTTTTCCATATCGACTAATGTCGTTAAAGTGACGAACATTTAAATTGTATCTAATTCACAAACCAAAAATCTTTTGACAACACGAACAGAAAAGATAGAATAAATTAAGACAGATTCATAAATTGACTGCCTCACTCTTTGACCTTTTTCTGCGAAGATTGGACTTGAAGTACAATCTAGCACTCTAAAATATATTTACAATTCAAAAAGTGGTCAATGTCAACAGTTTCATTAGTCGAACAGAATGAGATATTGTTTCGATTTCAGATACTGTCAAATGAAGCATAAGTGTGGTACGGAATCCAATTATTCAATTCCATTAATTAATCGTCAATTTCAGCCCTCAATATCTGTTTACCAGTCTAATCAGGTTTGAATTACGGTTTCATTCCTCTGAGCTTCTGAATTATCAGAAGCTCAGAGATTATTTTATATTAACAAAAATCCGTCTGAGCCTCCGAAAATAGAGAAAAGAGACACCAATCATAGACTTCATGGCGGGCACGGCCGGCATCACAATTTTCAATTCCCCAATAGGCCTGAAAGAGTGAAGCGAATTCACTAAAAAACGCAAAGTTAACGGAACTACATCCCATTGATTGTTATATGACGACTTGAAAATAATTGTCTCAGTTTATCTACCTCTGCATAAATATGGGATATAACTAAATCCTTACCGGCGAATTGATAGGGAACTCATCGTGTATGCCAAGTCCCAATAGCAACGCTGAATCCTTGGATTTTCGCATTCACAATTGTTGACGTATTCCACTATATAAAATCTTCTCTCAGGATCTTCATTGAGTGCAGTCGACTCTATCCTAACTCCTTGGGGGGCTCGGGCTAATAACAGTCGTCTCAGTCTCAACAGAGCCCTACAGGTCGAGCTGTACCTTGATCCAGGTTCCAATGTAAAGTGAATTATCCACCGATGAGGATTTGATCCATTCGTAACGAGAGGAATCAGGCGCTCCAAATGGGAACGAGGTGGTAAAGCTTGCTGGAAAGACTCTCTTTGTTCAATCAACTGCTCAGGTGTGAGTGCATTCGTACATGGCGGGAGACTTGTCACCTGGATGATGCTGATCGATATTGTAAAACCCAGTAGTATAAGGCCCATGCTGGACTCGTCAAGCGCTGTGTTCCACACGAGACTGTATTTTTTTCCCGTGAGACTGGATTCACATGCATATGTTGTTTTCTTTTATTGAAGTTATCTTGTTACCGTGACGTACTGGCTCGGGTCCAGACCAAACAAGCGATAAAGTCTGCTCATTATAGTTCATACTATAGGTCAGAGGTCAGAGGTACTTCTGTGTTTATTCAGAGGTGCAGAATATTTTATCACTGGGCTCTATATTGAGCACTGAGGGAAAAATATAATTCTACCTAAAAAATATTCTTCGGACGAGAATTTAAAGCGGGATTTCGTGTGTGAATTCTGGTCATTTGGTTGTCCGAAAAATATTTGTGGGCAGAATTATATTTTTTTCTTAATGGGAGGCCTTACGATTACCACTAAGGATTCGCGATTTGGCGAATACGGTGGAGAATAAGGGAATAATGAAGAAAAATAATATTCTTTATGTTGAAAGGGACATTTTAGTTTTATGATCTACGATTTCATCTTCAAAAAATAAAAAATATCATTAGTGAAAGCAGAGAGCCAACGTGCCGTAGCTTCAAATCCTCGGTTCAAGGGCGAGTGTTCCCAAGTAACGGTCAAAGGTAGAAAAAAAAAGTTTGAAATAAAAAATATTGTCTTTCGAAAGACATCAATCAATCTTGAAATTATTTGATCCATTGATGATTGTCAATGGCAAATTCACTCTTTTGTGTGAACCAAGGAATTAAATCCATGTCTCGATCAACACTAACCAGCATGATTATCTCAGTAAGAATGAGAAATTGTAGAAAATATGGGAAGATTCGAAAGATGTATCAGCACATGACCATTGTTTAACGGAAATATATTTTCGTTCGTTCATTCTGCTCAGCTGTGAAGAACTACAAATTTGAACTTGGGGAGAGGAATGTAATGGACGAAAATGAGGAAAATAGATGGGGACAAGTTCAAAATTTGATTTCTACGGATTCTTAGTGATTGAAGTAATTAGGGCCGGGTAAATTTTGGCTGCAAATGTTCACACGTATTTCATATACAATTCCAGTAGAACACTTGGGACACCTCTCATTCTGAAGTAAGCCTCTTGGTACTCATTCTCGGGATTTTGTTTCGGTGATTCTCCATGTTATTTTACAGGGATGAAAATTTAATGCTCGTGCCCCCTGACTGAACCGTAAAGAAAAATTGTTGGAAGACGGTAAAATCGCCATTTTCGGTGCCGTGTCTGTCTTCCCATCACTGTTGACGTGGATTACTATAGTAAGAATTGGGAAATCCGATTCTTTTTATAGACATTATCATTGCACTCATTTGGGAGGAAATAAAATTAACAGGCTCATATCAACTTGACTCGTGACTTGCAAAAGAAAATCACAGTTAGTACTCTCATTTACGATAACCAGAAATGTATAAAACAATCGGTGTGATGTGGAAAAAATTCAGTTTCTGATTAACCACTCTGAACCATGGTTCAAAAAATCTTTTACGTCACAATATTTTTCTCATCTGTTCTGGAGATTTGGACCCAGCCTCGGGTCTCGCCGCTGGATATATTGCCGTGTACGGAAGGCATCACGCCCGAGCAAGTAATCCAAGGCAATGCAATTTTGGAAAGATACACTCCCGAAGGCTATCAATTACATGAGGTATATCCAGTTACTGGTACAGGTAGTAGAAATCATCAGTGGATAGCACATTGTCACTTCCGAGATGCAGCACGTCCATATGAAACTTCAATGGCCTTTATTCGAGATGTGAATAGCGAGTTCAACGCGCGATGCCCTGCAGGAGTTATCGTACACAACGTTCTTGTGAATACCGACCCAGTTAACCCGAGTATTATTGTGCAGTACTGGATATTATGTACATGCAGACGCGGGCCAAGAAATAAACGAACCGTTTCGGAACAGAACTATCCGAAGAATAACATCCTAGTGAAGACAGGCATGGAGGTATTGTGCGAAGGTGAACCGGAAGATTTTCCGGACTACGAGTACTCATACGTTTTGTGTCAAAGTGTGCTTCAGTGGATAATTGTGAAAATTATGGGCCGATGATTTTATCAACCGTTACGTTATGATAGAAGATACGTATATTTATTCATTCACAAGTTCTTTGATAACTCTTCAAAATGATTCGGTATGAATCTTTTTACATCTTGGGTACTGCTACTTCCTACCAATCTAAATGCATCTTCTTACATCTTGGGTATAGATTTTATTAATCAATTCATCAACAGACAGCTCGATATGTCTTTCGTTCATTTATTTTTCCCTCTTCTTGTACAGAGAAATGAAGAATATTGTCGAGATTGAAAGAAATAAATCTATTCAACTTATGGATTCATGCAATTAATGGTGGGACTAATTTTAACAATATTGTGTTGCCATAATGCTCATCATTTCAGAGTGACATATCACCGACATAACACGAGAATTCACGGGGAGAGCATATCATTTCTGAGTGACAAATCTCTCTTAAAGTTGCAGGATTACCATTCCATCGTCATTGCTACTCTATTTGAGTAGTGAAAATGATGAACAAAGAGGATTTTTTTTAAATAATTATCTTGATTCTTACCGATTTCTTGAATCGAAAATGCAGTTCCGCGATTCGAATAAACATTTTCACCTTATCTTGCGTGAACGAAACATTCTTAGTGCACCAAAGTTAGTAATATGAGTATTGTACATTTTTATGCAATGAGAACTTTTCATCTCAGGGCCTTCTCCAAATATTTAGTGCGATATCTCAAATACATGATGGTCATCAAAGTGTGATTTTTTCATGGAAGTGGAATTTGTTTGAGATCTTTCATTGTCTATCAGTTTAAACGATTTACACTATTCAGATAATCGCGTTTCTACAATAGTCCGTTAAGATACCATTCCGGAAATTATGATTTGTTTTGAGTCTACAGAATTGTTCCTCCCTCTACACTTCGCTTCTTCACGTGCGTTGACGAGTTATAGTATATTGCTCACCTAGGGAGGAAAAAAGGACAAGTCCTCGCCACGTGCAAAATTACCACCCGAGCCGAAGGCGAGGGTGGTAAGCACTTGGGGAATGCTTGTCTTATTATCCTCCCGAGGATTGCATACGATTTTTCTGCCGAAATGCGGCGAAAGTAACGTTTCTAACCGAGCGAAGCAGAAAATGGTATAATTCCAACAATTTTCATACTTCGAAAGAATCGTTTGGGATACAAATTGCTTCAAAATATTCATTCAATATTTTCAGGTTCAGAATATTCTTGAGGAAATTTCCATATACATAAGACGCCGCAAGTCATATTACGTTCTGTCGCACAATTAACGATTTCGAAGAACTCGGGGCGTAAACATTGCGCCCAGTCTCCCGATGACAAATCCGAAGGAGGTAGTCCGACAGATTCAGTTGATGTTGAGTCTTGAGTGCACTACGTAGTGCAGTCGTGATTAGAAAACAACATGGAAGGGTAACCTATACCTTTAATAAATAAGTTATCTATTTTCCAGTCAGAAATTGACAGATAGGAATTGACGAAAAAAATCAGGATTTAAAGCGGTGGGCGACACAAACGATCTGATGTTCTCTATAAACAGATTGTAAATGCCGCTCTATGACGAGTCTGCGGTTCGTCATCATACTTAAAAACGTTATTCACGATGATTTACATAAAAAAATTTGGTTGCACAGTATCTGCCGAACGGTGATTTATTGGCGATCAATTTGAGTGCACGTTACGTTGTGAACTCGTTCCTCGTGCCGCTTTATTTTTCCGCCTGATTTTCAGAAGGGACTTTGAAAAGTGTAATTCGGGTTGAGTTGGGGCGATATTTCTGGTCCCTATTGGCTGATCGTTTGCGGAATAATAAAAGTGTATTAGTGACATTGGAGCACAATGATATAAGACAGGGCCATCCGTTACGAATGAAACGTTGACAGAACTGAGAAGATATGAATACCTTGTCAATTTCTGACCGCTCACTGAGCATTCTAATGTAACAACTTTCGAGTACGTAGTGTGATAATTTCATTGATTTTATATTTTCTTCGAAATCTCAGTATTCAACATAGCAGAAGGAGCAAACAAAGACCAGTCCGAAGTGCAGAATCATCAAGTCAGGTGTCAACTCGGAAAAATGCTGGTTTGTTTTATATTTAATGTCACGCCTGCTAATCAATGTATAATAATTTTCGATCCTTTCAAATCTTATTCATCATTCAATATTTTCCTATTTCAATGCATTTATAGCAGAATTCATCGGTAATAGACTCTCATACAATCAAGAAATGAATGTGACAGAGGACATACAGAATTCTCGTATGCAGAGAGATCAGTCCGTCCCCATCTCACTATCGAGGGGCAAGACCCCTAGAGCAGCGTTCGGCACATCCAGAACAAGTTCCAATTCAAGCACTAAAACGACGTTGGAACCCTGCAGTGAGCTCAACCACATCGAACCTGAAAGGACCCTGCGATAAACGCCGACGGTCAGAACTTAACTGCGCCACTCATACTCCTAGTAAGAATGAAACTATTGAGGGAAAGCAAAGAAAAATAGTCCTGCATCAATTGACAAAGGAAGTTATGAATCTCTTCCGAAATAGTATTGATGGTGTAATTCATATCAAGGCGGTGGCTGAGAAATTGAAAGTTCTGAGTCGGAGAATATATGATATTGTGCATGTCTTACAGGGCATTGGGATGGCTGAGAAAATGAAGCGCGGTCATATAAAATCGATGCGACCTTTGATGTCCGAACGAGAAGATGCAATATCCAAATTGAAGAGGGAAATTAGTGAGTTAAAGAAGAATGAGAATGCTCTTCATCAATTGCATAAACAGGCTCAGGAGGGACTATGTAAAGTGTATGCTGATAAACAATTTTCGTACGTCACATCTCATGATTTGAGGTCTACTCCTACTCACAAGGATCTAAATATAATTGTGGTGAAGTCAACCTCTGGAGAGATGGTATTACCGCAGTTGATCAGAAACTTGGGGAAGCCGAACATACCCATCAAGATACGCTCTTCTGTTGGAGAAATCGAAGCCTTCCTATGATCCTGCTGCCATTGTTGACAGTACTGTGGTGGACGCGAGTATATCCGAGGAGCTGAGAGAAGAGCATGGGTCACCTCAATCGCAGACATGCATCGTAGCAAATCAGTGGAAGGGGGATATTGGGAGAGATGCTAGAGAGAAGTATCATTCACTTCCATTCACAACTGGATTTGGTGTAAGAAATGCGATGCTGAGTGAGAGTGTTGACTTTGGCCTTATGAGAGAGAATCCTTTACAACTGCTAACTGATGATCAGAATTCAGGTACAGATGGTGAGTTTGATTTTGTTCCCTTTAGAAGCTACGTCGACTTTACTCATTGAATTCGTCCCAATAAATTTTCATAAAAACAAATTGTCCCTTTTAGCAATTTAAAAAGTAAATTTAATTAATTTTGTCCATACGCTTGGTGCCATTTAGTGTACATTTTTTGAGTTGCTGGCTGACTGTATGTTTTTCGATGTTTTTTAGGGCGTAGAATCCAAAATGAACGGTTGTCTTAACGACAATTTTATTGTTTAGGAGATGATACGACGTAAACGGTAACAGAAAGGGAAAAAATTTTCAGACAAAAGATATTTCATTTGTGGAAATACATATTTTTTGTTCCATAACTTTTTTGCTTCCGAATGGAAGCGTTGTGAATGCCAAATTTCACGATTCTCCAATTTTGCCTGGAACTGATCTAGAATGTCATAAAACGTGGAGATATGATATTTTTACGAAATGTCGCTCTGTGCGTGTGTGTATGTGTGTGCTCGCTTTAATTCTCATAAATTCGCACAAAAAAGGAGTAAAATGATGGCTAAGAATTTTATATTTTGAAGCATGATTGGTCTTGTGGAGATACACTTCTGGGCACCGGATGAGCTCGATCAGCGCAGTAGTTTCCGAGATATGACCATTTCTTTAAAATTCGTTTTTTACAAATATCGTAAGAACTGCCGAACCGATTTCAATTTTACCAGCGAAAAAAATATTCGTCACGAAAATATCTATCTGATTTGATGAAAATATATATGCCTCACCGGGATGAGTTTGGCAGTTATGGCAGTTTTTTTATTTTTTTGAATTTTTTTCAAAAAATAAAACTCAAAAAATAATTGATAGATAGATAGAGACTTCGACCTCGTATTTAAATTGTAGCTCTAATGATATTACAGGCTGGTATTGTGACTAGGCGCAATCGGTTGGATAGTTCCGGAGATATTCATTCTTTTCATCAAAACTGTTGAAATCTCAAAAACTGAATATCAAAAACTGAATTGAATATCTGAAAAACTACCCAACTGATTTCATTTTTTCCTTTTTTCAAAATACTCTGTCGCTGTCTTCTATTTAGTTCAATCAAAATATGCATACACTCTGGTACAAAATTATCGGGATATCGCGATTTTTCTGTTTTTTTTTTATTTGAAATTTATTTGTGTGTACTCTAAACGCCAAAAGATAGAAAGAAAGCACTTGAAACTTTGACCATCAGTTAAAAATGTGGAGTTAGATTTCCGTGAAAAATTCCAGCTTGATCGGTCCACTACTTCCTAAAATACAATGATTCGAAGATAAAACTGAATATCGAATTTTTATAAATCCCATTCGGAAGCTTACTACCAATGGCATTGGTAGATGAGAACAAAAAGGAAAATTAACCAATTGAAACATTTGCCAAACGCATCCAACTAGCCGCATGCAACCAGTCACATGCAACCAGTCGCATGCTACAGCGGCCAGCTTGTTCGTATCTATAACAGATAACGAGTTGGAGGGGTGAAGGGAGTGCAGCGCGTTAGCACTTGCGCGAGGTCTCAGGATGCTACGGTGTGTCCCGGTTATCTATATCAGCTAATTTGATAAAAATAAAGGAAAATTATTCAATTGAAAGATGTTTGTCATTAAATAGTATACATTATTAGACTTATAGGTATATATTTTTTTCTGCAGGTAGCCGTTAATGGGATAATGACGCTTCTGTATTCCATGAAGGGTAAAATTACCAAAAACGTCTTTGTTGAACACAGTGTTGCAACTAAATAGTTAGAGATATGGAAAAATATTTCGCATCGAAGTGGCTCCCCCTTAAAAATAAACATAGATTTATTATGATACCTTTAGCCTTTTAGCTTATACCTAGCTTAGTCGGTACGAGTGCCCGGCGCGTATCTGGGAGACCCGGGTTCGATTCCCGGCTGGGTGAAGCGGAAATTTTTTCTCTCTAAATTCTAATTCCCTTAGAATTTTTTTTTTTTTTTTTATAATATTTGCCGTTAGAAGGACGATGGCGATATACAGTAGTGTATATATACACCTGCAATAATAAGAATAATAATGATAATAATAATAATAAAATGTTATAGTTATAAAACTGCTGTTATAAACTGAAGTGAACTGATTCACTTCTTCTTCTTTTTTAATGGCTCCAGCTGCTCAGGCTATACAGCCGTTATCCCTCTAGGGGACATTTCTTGAAGTAGATGGGAGATATGCTGGTTGGTTAGATGAAAGTCAATTTCTTGCTGAATAAGTGGGCATCAGACGAACATTTTGAAAAAAAAAATTACAAAATATTCATAACTACGGAAGTTATGATTTTTTTTAAATTTGCAGTTTTTTTTCGATGAAATTTTGTTTTCACACTATCGTAAATATCTTAGGCCTCTATGAAGTGTTCAAATTTCTGTTCGAAACACTTGGAGAACATAAAAAAATCTTCAAAATGAGATGTCATACGATGTATTTACTCCATTTTTAGGGACCTTATGCGGCAAAACGTGTTTTTTTTCAATCACTATTATCTCAAAAAGCTAATTTTTCAAAAATCTGAAATTTTTACCAAAAATTGTCAATAGAATGACGAACATTTTGACGCCAAGAAAAGTTAGCCCTTCGCAGTAGTTTGGGAGATATTAATTTTTTAAGTGAGCAAACTACCGAAAATGATTAAAAAATAGCTTTAAATCGCTTAATTAGTTGACAAATGAGCCGAATCTTCGACTAGATGTTTTCAGATGCAACAATCTAGACTTATTCTTCCTTACACTATAATTCCTGGGTGTGATTTTTTTAGGATCAATGAAATAGACTAAATACATGGAAAGATTGGACTCTTTTATTCACTGTTAAGGGGAGGGGTCGGTGAGTTGTGAAGTTTCCAGTGGAAGTAGGGACCCATTTGGCGATTTTTTATGTATGTTGGGATATGTTGAAAAATAATCATTACGATGATCAAATCGATTTTGCCCCATATACTCTCGAAAGTTCGTTTTTTTTTCGATTTATTGGATTTCGGATTGCAAAACGGATACTTAACGCCGTTTTTGGAGGGTTATATGGGGCAATCGATTAGGGTCATCATCATTATTATTCTTCATCATATATAAAAAAGCGCCAAATGGGTCCCTAGCTCCACCGAAAACTGTCAAAACTCGCCAACCCCTCCCCTTAACAGTGAATAAAAGAGTTCAATCTTTCCATGTATTTAGTCTATTTCATTGATCCTCAAAAAATCACACCCAGGAATTATGTGGAAGGAAGAATGAGTCTAGATTCTTGCATCTGGAAATATCTAGTCGAAGATTCGGCTCATTTGTGAACTAATTAGGCGATTTAAAGCCATTTTTAATCATTTTCGGTAATTTGCTCACTTAAAAAATTAATATCTCCCAAACTACTAACTTTTTGTGGCGCCAAAATGTTCGTCATTTTATTGACAATTTTTGATAAAAATTTCAGATTTAAAAAAAATTAGCATTTTGAGATAATCGTGATTGAAAAAAAAACACGTTTTCCCGCATAACGCCCCTAAAAATGGAGTAAATACATCGTATGACGCCTCATTTTGAAGATTTTTTTATGTTCTCGAAGTGTTTCGAAAATAAATTTGAAAATTTCAAAGCGGCCTAAGATATTTACGATGGTGTGAAAAAAAATTTGATCGAAAAAAAATGCAAATTTTCAAAAAATCATAACTTCCGTAATTATGAATAATTTTTAACTTTTTTTTTTTAATGTTCGTCTGATGCCTACCTGTTCAGAAAAAAATTGAGATCAAAATCCCCGACCTCGGATTTTTCGGGTTTCGGATTTGGCGTGGAACTGCTCATATATCTGTTCGTTGAAAGGGAACAACTTTCATAGGAAATATTTTTGCGTCTCTCGAACTGTTCTGTCGCGAAACTCTGAGGAACAAAAAAAAGTTTTTAATTCTCCTTTCCGTAGAGCACAAAAGCAATAATTTCCAGCAAAGGCTAAGTGCAGACAAAAAATCAGAATCTCAATAATGGGTAGAACATCTTCCATTTGAATAATTTTCCTCTGTTTCCATCAAATTGACTGATAAACACATCGACGCGCTCCGAGACCTCGCACAAGTGCTAACATGCCGGCCACTCCTTCTGACTCTTTATCTATCATGGCTACAAAAGAAAGTTACGAAATAGGAAATGTGTGTTTCTATAAATAAGATATTTTTTGCTCGAAACTTTTATCCTTATCTGTTACCGTTTCTGTAATAACTTCTTATGAACAATTACATCGTCGATAACTTTTGTCTGCATCGATTTTTGTCAAGACAAGCGTCAAATTCGCATTGTACGCTCCAAAAAAACATGAAAAAAGACTCAAGTTGACCGGTAACCTGAAAAATGTACACTGAATGGTATTTAGCGTAGTATGTCTGATTCAGTTGGAAAAATAATTCAATTCTTAGACAAAATTATTGGATACATTGCAATTGTTTCGTTCTATAGCCACAAGAGAGGAGGTTATTCAGTTAAAAAGCCTCTCGCGCTGCGTACTCGGAATTTTTGTAAATACTGCGCAGGGAAACATGAGGGAGATGAATGAAAAATTTTGAAGGTTCGGTAGTATTTGACGGATAACTTTAGGGATTGGAATGCAGCTATGAAGAGTGTAGTACAATGAATATCAATGACGAAATGAATCTTCTCAATTATAAAATGAGCAACTAACGTGTTTTTTTCTTTCAATCGATTCCTTCCGATAGTTCTTCTCAAAATCACTCTCTTCGTCAGTTTTTCCTCATTTTGCTCTCTCCATTTTCGATAGTAAGTTGTTGAGAGCAAGTGAAAAGCTAGGAGGCAACACCCAATGGAAGTTCCTGCTGAAATTGTTAGTGAGTGGTGTGTCACGGCATCGAATTACATACTCTGATCGGACAGAATACGACTGCCAAAAATAATTAAATGAATTTATTCTTCATTTCAAAAGGATTATTTGACGAGACATTATTGTTTTATTGTTATTAATCCAAACTTTGATATACTGTTGATAGAACAATCCCCAGGAGAAGATCGTCAATTCGTTTTAAGAGGAATGCCCATAAATTGATTGCCATTCCTCCCGGAAATTCAGGTGAATCACTGATTATCAAGTTATAGTGAGGCGGAAATCCCATAACTCACGTGATTTCCCAATTGGTAAAGTAGCAATTCTACCCGAGACAAGTCTCCGCTTAACAACTATCTGCCTTCATGTCCACCGCAACAAATCTACCACTTGAAAATCAATATAATACCTCCATCGGCCATCATAGATACTCGGAATACGTGGCCATAAGAACTCTGTTCAACATAATCCCTCTGAAAATTATATGTATAACAGAAAAATAAAATAACCGGACCGAATTGTAACATCTCTAAGAACTCTATCCACATGCACTCCTATATTATATTGGTATTACTTTTTCATCTGCAGGAAACCCATGGACTCACTCAATATTTGGAGATGGATGGATCGATTGATTGATAGAAGACATTGCATGATTTTACAAAAAAAAATAATTATAAGAGAAGAACCCAGTATTGTTATACTATAAAGTCGATAGCGAAACCATGTTCCAATAAACGCACTGCAGCAGCTATAATACTTTATGACTGATGAGGTGTAACTCATCAAGATGAATTCAATATGATGAAATTTGATGATTTCAATAAATTTTGAGCTGATGAGATATGGATGGTTAGAATTATTTCCCCTTTTTTTTGTGTAATCAGCATCAGCATAATGTTTTGAAAATGACATTATAATGAACATTTCCAAACATAATAATGAGCAATTCTAAACGGTATTCGTATCAAATCTATGGATACTATAGAAATATGACCAGTTGCTTTTCCAGACTTTTGCGCTCTCCAAAAAGGTAATAGACATTTTTGGAGTATCTGCCGCGGTTCTAGTTCAGAAAACGAAAAGAGGTAAGTGGATTTTTTTTTAAACACTAACTGTTGATGCCAATAAACCTTAGCGCGTCGTATTGCGGATAAAAATTGCGGTATCCATCAAGGTCTTCCGGGAACAGACCCGGGTCCAGACTAAACAAATGACGAACTGTGGTCTAAGGACTTCACGAGGAAATGGAGAGCAGTTCAGTTCGCTCAGAGCAATTCGTGAGAACACTTGTCATAAGACATACATATCTTTTACTATTTTACAACTTATTCAAATGTAATTCTTCAAGATGGTTGATTCAGTTTATTCAATTATTACCAATATTCACGATAGTTATTGCTACACTGTTTTCGTAAATTAAGAAAATAGGCGAGCGGCAAGAAGAATTTATTTCATATGTAATCGCCGTTCTTGTGATTTCCGATGATAAATTCGATAATAATTCATTCCACGAAGGCGGGACCTAAGCAATGACATAATTTTCCCGATACTGACTCCACGGCCAGATACGATAGCATAAGAAAAGGAACGACGAACCGTCGTGACTGCTTACCGGCACACCGAGCAGTCCGAGCTCTGACAGCTGACGATCTGACTTCAAGTAGCGAGTACACAGTACACTCGAGGTGCAGATACATAAAGGTCGTGAAGGTCATCATGGAAGGGTAAGTAATGTTATGAAGTAATCAATTATGCAACGTGTCTTAGTTGAGAGTACGGAAAAAGTGACTTTCAGACGTGTTAAATCATAAAATCAGTGAAACAGAAGAAAATCAATATCCTTCATACTCCACCGTCTACACATTTTGTAGACAGTTAGTTTTCGAGTTAAAAATTATATGAGAATTTTATTAATTATTCTCTATTGTACTTGCCAGTGTTCAAGAGAAAAGGAGGAGGAAAACAGAGGAAATAGCTCCATCCAGTGCAGTAGAATCCTGGCATGATGATGGTAAAGTTTATTGGACTGAACTATAGTTCATATCGATAGTTGAGATCAATCATCTTATATTAGTGCGAATAACGGTTTACCAGAGTGTAAACTCTGGTAACATGCCGTAAGGCATGTTTGGGACGAAAAAATGAATTTTATGGAAAAGTGTAGATGATCCCCTTTAAATTCCAATCTGTAAATCTATACATATAATAAATCTGTACTTTCAAATGTGTTTGTACGCGATTCACACAAAAACTACTGAACGGATTTCGATGAGATTTTCACTGTTATTTAGTTTAGGGTCCCCGTTCATATATAGGCTATAAATTATTCTGCGGCGATGCATAGGGGCTGATCAGTAGGAAAATTCGGGGGTTTTATAGAAAATTCGAGAAAATTCACGGGTTTTTGAGAAAGTTCGAGAAAATTCGGGGATTTTATAGAAAAATTGAGAAAATTCACGGGTTTTGAGAAACTTTTCGCAAATTCGGGGGGTTTATAGAAAAATTGAGAAAATTCACGAATTTTTGAGAAAGTTCGAGAAAATTCGAGGGTTTAAAAAAAAAATAAAAAAATGGAAGAAGATACATACATAAGGAAAAGGAACTTCGCCGGCAATACCAGGGGGGGGGGAGGAGTTCTAGAAAATTATTTTTTTAAAGAGTTCTATAGAAAATTCTATGAAATTCTGGAGTTGTTTAGGATCCCCGTTCTAACATAGGCTATAATTTATTGCGCTGCGTTGCATATTTTAGTATGCAACGTAGAGCCCTTTGGGAAATTCTAGTACTTTCCGGAAAACTCTGAAGCCCTCTGGAGAAATCAAGAATACTCTCGGATTTTCTAGAAAATTTGAGAAAAGTCTCGAGTTTTCTAGAAAGTTCAAGAATATTCGGGGATTTTCTAGAAAATGTGAGGAAATTCCCGGATTTTCTAGGAAGTTCCAGAATATTCGAGGATTTTCTAAAAAAAAAAATTGAAAAAATTCTCGAGTTTTCTAGAAAGTTCGAGAATATTCGGGGATTTCCTAAAAAAATTGAGGAAATTTTGGGGTTTTCTAGAAAGTTCGAGAATATAAAGGAATTTCCCGGACAACGCCGGGGCCCCCCCCCCGTTGCCCAGCTAGTTTACAATAAGATAGATATTGAGTACACATATTTCTGAAAATCCAATATAGAATTTGTCAGACCCAAAAGTGAGTGCAAGAATGCTCATGATGTTTTCTCAATTTAATTTGCATTTCAATCAATAGGAATATAATCGCTAAGAACCCCGTTGTTAATGCGACTTCACATGAATATATAAAAAAAAAGAAGTAACATCAATGAGATCGCCTTTTTCGAATTCCATCAGTTCTAATCCTATGCGATAATAAAATTAACTTATCATATAGTTACTGAAAATCGCTCCGAGTAACAAGCAAATCATTCTGGTGATTGCGTTGTAGAATCTTCCTGATTAGTTATTCCTTTGCTAAAACATTATGAGTATGACGTTAGTTCTCAAATTCCAGACGTATATGCATTTCACGATGATGATGCCGATATCGATGCTGATCCAACATTCGTACCTTCTGACTCTGAGGAAAGTGACGTAAGTTTTCAGTCTCTTCGTGATCGATGTGTATCGATATCGTATAATTAATCTTCTGAAACTTGCAAGTTATCAATGGCGCTCCCCTTCACAAAATATACATGAATCATTCCACCAATTATACATGAATCATTCCACCAATTATACATGAATCATTCCACCAATTATTGAGGAAAATTTGGCCTCAAAGTTTTGAATTCAATTTTTGTTGTTTTTCAACCATTGAAATGTTAAAAAAAGAGATACCCCGAGTGGGAGAGCTCCCATACTTCAATTACTGGTGCTCCGCATCCTAGAACAATTCGATCTCGCAATTTGTCGATCGATTTGAACAGATCCGATAATGCCGAGAAAAACAAAGCAAAACATAGTTTTCAATCGAAAATTTTCGGAATATTCCGAAAATGATACCCATTTAGCATCCCGTCCTTCCTTCATCGTTGAAATCGCGCAATAGAACTATAAACGATGATTTTTGGCGGATTCCCACCCTTCCTTGAAAATATGTTTTTCTTTTCATGGAAAATCCAGAAAATTTATGACCGAAATTATGTTGCACATTTCGGTGCTCACATACCGCACGATCGAAGAAAAATTCACAACAAAATATCAACTCTAGGATTTTTCATTTTTTATGGTCCAATATTTCATCTACACGTATAATTTACATAGTCATCCATATTTACAAATAAATATTCAATTTAAGAGCGTAAATAAATTCTCAAATCCTGTAAAATAGAAAAATCGCTGGTTAAACTCTTTTTTTTTCTCATTTTTTTTCGACTGAGCCGTATGTGAGCCCCGAAATTTGAAACACGATTGCAATCGGAAATTTTCTGGATTTTCCGAAAAAAAATCAGATTTTCTGGGTAAAACCGTTTGAGGACACGGAGCGCTAGTAGTTAAATATGGGAACTCTTCCACTCGGGGTTCCTTTCTTTTTACGTATAAGTTGTTAAAAAAAACAAAAACTTGGAGGCCGGATTTCCTTGGATATTCGATGGACTGATTCACATAATGAGAAGGAAAAACATAGTGGGATAGTAGAAGACTCGGGGGATAAGATTTCTCTAGTTATTTTTTTCATTAAAAATCTTATTGTACCAAAAAATATTGAATAAACGAATGGAGTAGTTGCTATAGATCCTACATGAGAATAAGTGGTGCACAGAGAAAGAATATGAGAACAACTATTGCGTGGGAGAGTAAAGTTGGTTCATTTGGACAGATCCGCAAAATTGCCCGTGCCAGCACGGTAATTTTTTTATCAGTGACGATACGGATGTGGACATGAGCTTGTCTCGCCCTGCCCCCACGATATGATGAAAGAAATAATTCTCTTCAATCGCTATAAGATGGAGGTAGACGGCATTGATAGTCAGAATTCCGTAATTTTTTTCACGGAATTAATTTTAGATTTTCATTTAACTTCTATAAATATTCCATTGCAAGTAGAAAGTGTAGTAGTTGTTTTCATTCATGGTTGTTAATAGCAAATGTTAATAGCAATACCAATGATTTTAGGCCACTGTAAGTTCCAAGTACTCATCAGATGATGATGACGAATTGTTTACTACAAATGTACAGAAACTACCACGTATTGACGATCCCCACGGAAGTTTTCAAGTCAACTTGCCAAATCAAATGAAATCAAACGATGATGCAGTATTTAATGATGCTGGACCTGGTGATAACCAAAGTTTAAAAAACTCAGGGCCAATATCAGCACCTTGTATAGAACCATCAAGTAGGGTATGTATTAGCCATCCATCACATATTCCAGAGGCGTCCAACTAACATTTGCTTCGAGCAATTATTGTTCTATTATTCCACGTCTTTTTTGATAGTATTACGTATGGAATAGGTGAATCAATGGAAACCAAACCTAGCCTTTCTAACAAAGTAATTCAAAATATTATTGGAGGTCTGTAAGGATTCTATCGAAATTCCATTCAACACTCATTTTTTTCGGGCCAATTTAGAGACAACGACTTTCAATGATTACAAAAGTTTCGTGAAGTTCCAACTTCTTACTCCGCCGTACTCGAAAGCGCCCATTAATTACTCAACTATATAATTTCTGAGGGACTTCTTTGGCAAGCTTTTCTGGCTCAGAAATTATGTAGTTATGCAGTCCAGATTCCGGGATCCTTGGATTTTAGATGAGTGTCTTCTCAGCCTGATCGTATTTCTCTACGGAATATCTGATAAACCCACGTATAAAAAAAATTAATAGAAAATCTTAGCGAATTCGCTAGGAAATTCTATAGGACTTCTATAAGATTTCTATAGGATTTCTATAGGATTTCTATGAGCTTTCTATCGAATTCTATCAAAAATTCTATCTGATTTTTGCACGATTTCTATCGGATATTCTATAGTAAAAATGCCATGCATTGAATTTTTCTATTAAAATTTTTCTATTTAAATTGTCGAGCAAAAATTTTCTAAGTTTTTTTTACGCGGATTCTGAAATGCAAAACAAAACCGAAAAAAGCAAAAAAAAAAACTTGGAAAATTTTTACTCGATTATTTTAATAGAAAAAATGAAAATGAAAAATTCAATAGAATTTCAAAATGCGTGGCATTTTTACCATAGAATATCCGATAGAAATTGTGCAAAAATCAGATAGAATTTTTGATAGACTTCTAATAGAAAGCTCATAGAAATCCTATAGAAATCTTAGAGAAATCTTATAGAGTTTCCTAGCGAATTCGCCAAGATTTTCTATTAATTTTTTTCATACGTGCCCCCGTGACCAGTTCAAAACATAGTTATATTTTGATGACATTCCGCAACCAGTGCGATAGTCGACGATCAATCAACATTACACCCGATGACCCTCCACATCATTCTCCAGGAAAATGAAAAGTCCAAAGGCGGCAAACTTACATCCTTATTAAAACTCTATTCAGAGAATCTACGGAATAAAAAAAAACGGTGCCAAGTCCACACCAAACTGTGTTAAAAATGGTCAGAAACTACATTTTTCACCAGTTTCTGACCGTTTTCAGCACTGTTTGGTGTGGACTTCGCACCGTTTTTTCACTGTGTATTTACATTCCCCAATCCCCTACATCTTCCAACAATTAACTTTTCTGCGGCACAAAGATCCCTCAATCTTCCCCACCCAGGGATCATCAATTTCAATCGAACTAGCACTCCATCGCCCCCCCCCCCTTCCC
>NW_021681329.1:89877-101323 GCF_001412515.2 Diachasma alloeum
CGCCCCCCCCCCCTTTACAGCCGAAAATGGATATCTCAAGAGTTGGGCCCGATCCACACAGTAGTGCGTCCTTTACATAAAATTTTTGAATGAATATTTGATAGAAAAAAAGGGAAACAATCTGAAGTTTGCTGTATTATTCTCTTGAGGTTTTTTCCACAGAACGGAACACTATTTCTCGCGGTAACATGAGTATCAAATACAGAAGAAAAAAAATAGACATTGCATGCTGGAGAATTGTTGCCCGAAAACTCCCAATAGAATGAGTTAGAAATACAAATATTAGTATCTAGTAATTTTTCACTAACAAATAGCTATCAGAAAATGCTGAGCAAAATTGCAAAATTTTGGAAGTTCATCCACGCAAAAAAAACCGAATCTGACCGAGGAGCTCAGAAGAATTTGAATAGAATTCCAATAAAATTGTTAAAGACCTTCAATAGAAAATTACTCGAGCGCTCCATGCATGGTGGAACGTATAAGTATTAAAATGAAAATTGTTTCAGTTCGTAATTCCGAGATATTCCAAGAAAAAAACTTACTGTCGATTATGCAGACTGGAAGTTACCAATTTCGAACGACATTTAGAACGGAATCACAAAGACGATAAACGAGTTATCGAAATGTTGAGTTTCTCTAAAAAGAGTGAAGAACGAAAAAAAATAATCGGTCTTCTGCGAAATGAAGGCCACTTCGAAGAATACCTGAGAGGCAGAACAAGACCTCTGTATCATACGAAAAACAGATCAGATGATAAACGATATATCCCATATTCAGCCTGTAAAGGAATATATTTACAACAATATTTATATCGCCATTAGAAGAAATGTCCTGCGGCTGAAATAAGCAAAGATTCCACTAAAGTTCAGCACTTGTCAGCATCCCAAACAATGATAGCGTGCTCAATCGACAGTAACGATACGCTCAACAAATTGCGTGTTAAAGCTGATGTGTTTGGACTAATGCATGCAGATGCAATATCTATGGTCGCAAAAACGGATCCTTTAATATACCACTTCGGTGAGCATTACTTAAAAAAACACAAGAGGAAACAAATGGCCGTAGTCTGCTCCAACAAAATGCGAGAGTTGGCCAGGCTCCTTATAGAACTTAGGCTAATTGAAAATAATCAAGATTTCAATTTGGTAGACGCTATCGATACATCCAGGTTCGATAAATTAATCAACTGCGCCAAAAAGCTTGGTGGGTACAATCCGATGCAGAAAACGTATCGAGCTCCGAATTTGTCGGCCCATTTGGGCACTTCTCTCAAACAGGTATGCGAGTTACTCGTAAGCTTAATCCAGAGACAGAAATGGGAAATGCATGGTATGGATCCGAAACTTAAAATAGGAGCAGCGGAATCTTTAAAAAATTTGATTGTCACTCAATGGACAACAGAGATAAGTAGTTTGGCGTTCAAAGATCTCGCAGAAAAAAAGTGGAATAAACCTACCATTCTGCCATTAACTCAAGATATTTTGAAGTTCAAAAATTACATTAATCAGGCTGCAAATCAAGCAGTTGTCTCTCTGCGTTCCAACCCTAATGACAAGAAAGAATATAAACAATTAGTGAATGCAGTACTCGCTCTGACCATACTTTATAATCGGAGACGCATAGGCGACGTTCAGTTTACGGAATTAAACACATATCTCAGCAATCCCTCCTCATCAACGAATCAAGAAGAATGTTTGAATGCTTTATCATCGTCTGAGAAAGTTTTAACGCAACATTATAAAAGAGTAGTAACTGGGGGAAAGGGCAGCAGGGCCATAGTCATTCTCTTCCCTCAGAACCTTCAGGATCTAATGAACGTTCTGATCGATATTCGACTGAAGACAAACTTGGTTCCAGAAAATAATAAATACTTATTTGCACATCTTGGAAGCAAACGTTGGGTAAGGTGGGATTTGGCCATTCGTAATTTTGCTCAGAAATGTAAAATTCAACACCCGGAGCACATGTCCTCAAACAAATTGCGAAAACAAATTGCTACAGTAATGCAGATTTTGAATCTTAAACCTGATGAAACTGAACAATTCGCCCAATTCATGGGCCACACTGGAAAAACCCATGATGAATTTTATAAGTGAGTACATGAAATCGAACAGAAACTACTAGGCCATTTGCACTATATATGATATTATTTCAACAAGAAGTTACTCCCTATGCTACTTTAAAAAAAAATCAACATGAGGTTATGAATATTCACGAGAAAAATATTTTGAATTATTCCAGCAGACTCAATAATTTAAATACAAAACAATTTGACAGAAACAAGCGCATTTTATGGAAAATTATATGACCTTCCTAGTAAACTTCCAGCAGAATTTGAGACAAATTCTCCTGGTTTGCACTTTAGAAATTTTTCCCAGAGTTCTCTAGAAAATTTTAAAGTTTTGCCGTTCAGTTTTTCTTCTAGAAACTCATGGTCATTCCATTTTCCCAGCGTTCTTGTGTCTGTTTTCCCTTCTCAACATAATGAAAAAACTACCTTGTTTTTTGCTATTCAATAAATTTGTCAGAGAATTGGGCTGGATCGCTCCATAATGTTCAACAAATAGACGCCTGAAAAAAGTCGAATGGAATCTTCTACGAACTCTCATAATAGAATGGAAACAGTATGCTTCAATAGAAATAACATATCATTCTTTCGCTTGCGCACTGAAAAATCTACTAATTTTATTCTATACATACTCTGATGACGACAAAACGTTATGCTAAACGAAAAGTTCAAGAAAAATAATCCGTACAATAAGAGGATATCATGTGGAATTAATTCTTATCTTACATAATTTTTCATAGATTGCCACAAGATGTCTATCAGGCAGCAAAAGTATCCAAACTATTGATTCTCATGGATAAAGGAGAAGGCCATAAGCACCAGGGAAAATCGTTGGGCGAAATTGATATTGATCCAGAAGTTGACGTCCCAGTTTCTGAAGGTTCTGAGGATGAACGACCTCTTGGAGCAACGACCGAAGTATCAACTAGCGATTTGATAGCTGAATGTTCAAAATTATCCAATTCGGACGCGCCACCCATCCGTGGTAAGTTCTCAGATGTAGTTCCGTAAGAGCTTCAAAATCATGGGGTATTTTTTCATAAGTTCGTGGCAAATACATGAAGGATTCAAGCGTTTCGAAAATCACGAACGCCAAGCGCCAGTGATTTTTCTGAAAAACTTGATGACTTTCTTGGTTTGCAAGAATGATATTCCCCGGGTTATTCTTAAGTTCCAATTTCGTCCTATAAAACTGCGGGATTTGACATTTTCATAAAATTTTGTGAACATATTTGATTATTCTCATTGCTTTGCAACAGCTACGTTATAACCGAAGATTGCATAATGGAAAATCTTGCGTTTTTGGTTCTTGGTCTGTCAACCATAATAATACTGTTATTTTCCATTCAGCTTCCAAATTGAGTGGCAGGAGTGCATGGACGCCTCAACAAATTGCGGTGGTTAAGGCTCACTTTAAAAAACACATTAAAGACAAGAAAGCTCCCAAAAAACAAGAGTGTGAGGAGCTGATAAGTAAACATCGAACTTTACTCCAAAATAAAGATTGGGTTAGGGTTAAAACTCATATCGCGATAAATAAATAAATCATCCTATCGAGCTGCTAAAATCCAGTATGTAATCCATTTTCAACGATCTTATAACTAATGTAAGTGAGCGAGGGAAATTCACAAAAATAATTACACAATTAGACGTTGAATGTGAAAATATCTTGGAGAGGCATCTTTCAAGTTGTTCCTCATTTACAAAAAAAACTCTGTCCACTTGGTGCCTCCAATTGATTTTCAATATAAGTTTGGGAATTTTCTTTCGTACTGAGAAAAGAGGAAAATCAAACTCCTAAAATTTTTTAAATGAGTGAGAAATACGATTGTGACTAACTACTTTTGTATGGACTATACTGTAATAACTAGCTAACTAACTATATGTATGGACTAGTTCTGTATTTTTGTTGACAATCATAGAAAAATATTAAATTTATATCAATCCATGAGTTGCGTATTCATTCAAAATGGATTATTTTGAAGATATTTTCGGGATTTTTCAGATTGATTCGCAAAAATTGATAAATAATCGGGAATAATAACGTTTTTGGATATAAAAAATTATCCCAGTAATGAAAGGGTTGAGGGAGAATATGAAGACATCACTCATAATGATCTCGGTTTATCCCCTACATGAATTGCCATCGCACATTTGAGCCTAAAACTCAGTGTCAGCATATTTTTCGAACGAATTATGGATGAGAATTGATGATTGGTTATTACCAATTTTATATGGCACTGTAAAAAGACATTCGCTGTGAAAAAAAGCTCATGCCATTCAAAAAAGTGATTTTTGAATGAGATGAGCTTATGTATATTATATCAGCAATTTACGTTGATTAATGTTGACAACTCATTAAAACAAAAAAGAATAACGCTTATATCTCTATATTTGATATGACGCAATCTGGTCGATCAGTTGAAATTGCGATTTTGTTTTCTGTTTACTTACTGAATCTACCAGTTAACTATGTGTACACTGTTGATTTAGCATTCAACTATGATTGAAACCATCATGCGAAAACGGTGGATAATATTTCTATGAGCGAACGAAGTTAACATTCATTGAAAATAGTTAAAGAAGGGAAATGCTTTGTATAAATCTCCGATGTTCCAACAGCTAAGGAATTCTATATTTTCTCTGCTCAACTTTTGCAGGGGAAACTTCCTGGACATGACAGAACAATTGTTGTAGGATGTGCACTTTGCCCCAACTTCGCTTCTCATTCTGATTAGAAAAAATCAAGAAAACCATCATATAGTCTATCGGTTTGTTGGAGAGATATATATTTTACATCCGACTAATTAACGCATTTGCTTCCTTGCGCATTTGCCACGTCTCGGAGGTCTGAGTTTATGTTCTGTAAGCGGAGGTCGGTGTTGTCTGCGTACATCTGAGAGTGCATAAACGCATTAGTGGGTGGCTCCATCGCGTAACGTTTTGATGAACTCAACCATATAACTGTATATGTGTTCGTTCAAATTGACCTCCGATGGAAAAATTGTAGGAGGCATCTATGAAGTTTTATCAATTCAATGGCGAACATATACATGGGGTTACCCAATGGCCTCCGATTTTACGTAGTGACCTCCGCCTTTCGAGCTCATTGCGTTTATTCGCTGTATACATACGGAGGCGAATGTACCGCTGTGCACATATATATATATATACCCTATATATGGGTATATATATATGTATGTCAACCGCGCACAATGATGACACTTTCATATATTATGTGGTTATTTTGGTGACAATTGGTCACTTCGATGACCGTCACCATTTGCGCCATATATTAACTGCGTATTTCTGTGAACGTCATCAAACTGCATTTGACGTATATATATGTGAATTTTTTGGAAGTCATTAAATTAGCCAATTCATATACATTGGTCATTACAGTAACGGTAATTAAACTGACCACATGGAGATCAGATGGACACTTTCATTCACGGAATCTTATATATAGGTCATTTTGGTGACAGTAATACGAATGAAAAAAAAAGAGCAACAATAATTTTTTTTCATCACACCGTGCGAAAAGGTAACTTTTTAGGCACGCTTTCCACACATTGTGATGAAAGAAATCGTTCGATACTCGTGAGAAAAGTTTTTTTTTGACTCGTGGAATTATATCACTCACCTTCGGCTCGGGCTATAACCCTCCCACGACCCAAAAATCACTGTTCTGCACTCGGTATCGATATATATACTATTTTTAATTAAGAACGACATTAATAATTTTCTATATGCTATTAAGATTAATTGAATATTTTCGTGTCAACAATCAATGAAAAAATGATCGATAAAAAATTTCAATCAAAATTAGACTTTCTCATGATTGTCACCAAATAGTATTCCAGTTATATTGGACTGAGGGGGGAAAATAGATACTGTGGTCTGGGAATTGTTATTGTATAATGATGAGCTGCTTTTTATGAACATAAAAAGTTTTGACTTCTATGGGCATTGGGAAGGGTGTGGAAGGTCCGAAGACAGTGCCTGTACCAATAAAGATTATTATTATTATTATTTTCATCATCATTATCATTATCATTTTAGTTAGTTAAAAATGAAGGGGCACAATGTGTTTCATATTAAGAACGTCACATTCTTAAATTAAGAATTTAGGGAATTCTCAAATTAAAACAGAAATACTTTGGAGTGAATCTTACATTCTTAATTCAAGAATATTTTTTCCGTGTATCCTTACTACGTTCATTACAATCAGCGCACACCTTAATGTTAATAACAACAGTTGAGTATTTAAAAAAAAATACAAATAATTACAAAAAATGCCTCTTGTTCACTGATAGATGATCTTAATACAATTAAACGGTATTACTTGTATTGAACTTCCGTTTGCTAACACTAGAAAATTTGAAAGTGTAAAACAAAAAGCAAAAAATTAATAAATTCTCCCGTTTCAAGTAATTATCGCGTTTTTTGTCTTTTTTTTTCTCAAATGGAAAGACACAAATTGTATTGTTCTGAAAGTTTAAAAGTTTTTAGGCCAAATAATTTTTAAATTGTTATTAGGACGTCTTTTAGGATATTCTAAAAATCCAATCATCAACTCCAACACATTCTGTCTGGTTTTTCATTATTATTATTTTTTGTAGTTCCTTATAATCTGCTAAAAAGAGCCAAAAGACGTAATTTAAATTTTGAAACTTAAGTGAGGAGAAATCTATATTTTTCACTTATGCTCATTTAGGTATTTCTATTAATAAATTGTCGACATCTTTAACCAAATATCGTCGGCCAGCCAATGTCGTCGATGTAGTCGCTAATGACCCTTGTCTTCTGTTGCTTGGATTCTGCGGTAAACGAAGTTGATCGAACCAAAATACTTATAGCATCCGTTATCAATATCCTACGAAATACTGGATGGCAAACGGATTTCATATCAGTTATGGAAGAGTCCAACTGTTTCATTATCATCAAGAGTCTTCCAATTATACGAAGTCTTTGGCAAATTATCCGAGGGCATGAGCAGGTATACTTTTAGCATAAATCATTTCCATACTTTATTATCAGCTCATCGTTTTCAATCAGCCTGAAGTATTCATCTCTTCTCATACCATGACATGCTTTAATATGACGAAGTTTATTGTTAGCACTTTTGTAATTTGTTTCCTCTTTCCACTGGACTTCTTCAGATGATTCAGGCAACAATGATTCGTCAGAGTCATCTTGAATAAGCGACAATGACTGGTTCTCTGCAAATACACAAATACTACTCACTAATTTGTCTTCCACAATAGTTAAAAATCATATTTCGTAACCAAATTGCTTTGCATTTTACAATGTAACTTCATTCGCACCGGAAAAAATATTATTTTTGAAATAGCAGGTCTGACACAGTAGTTTAATTAATAAGTTTTATGTAAAAACCAATTATTCAAGAAACGATTAAATCAAAAATTGAAATTAAAAAAAATTTTAACAGGTACGAAAAAAATTGATCGAAAATCCTATCTGATTGAATAGAAACAGGATATGAATGTTGTCGATTCCTGTCTACATTTTTTTATCTAATCGAATAGAATTCCCGAAAGAATTTTTTCATACATAAAATATTAAACAATGATGATTTGAAAAGGTTAAATATCTATGCAATCCATTATTTTTTCACTCTTTTGTACAATGTATTCAATAGTAAGAGAAATCATCGAAGTAGCCGATTCTCATAGAATCGAGTCATCGAAATATCCAATTTCTATACAAAAGTATTACATAAAAAAAAGAACCAGGTTTTTTAGCAAACAGTTATTGTATTGTGTGTAAGATTGCTTACCCTCTAACTCCATCATTTCAGCTGAATTCTCTCCATCTTTATCGTCTGGCTCCGATTTTTTCGTCACGTTACTGTTAATAGCTTCGATTGCTCCTATTTCTTCGAATTTTTCCTTATGTTCCTCAAACGCATCTGACATTTTATATGCTTGTCTTGATAATTCAAATCTCACAGTTAATCACTGTCTCAAAAAAACAGTCCACTTTTTCTGTTATAAATTTTCTTCACTGTCAATCAAACGATGGAATAGAAAAAACTCCACTCACAAATCGCAACACAAAAAAAATGATGAAAGCCGTTGGTGAGACTCAATGGACACTATGATGATTTTGTCATCAAAGTGACCATTCACTGTGTCAGGTTTTCTGTAGTATTTCCAAAGTTCTACGACGATGAAATTATGGCGAGGAAATTTTCAACTCCGTATCAGAATCGAAAAATATACAGAAAACAAAATAGTGAAAATAATTATCACAGATCTGTCAACTTTCTAAACTTGAAGTAATCATTATTTTTATTAGGTTTAGTGGTAAATCGACTAATAAATTTTAAAAGTGGTAAAAATGCTTGTGACAGTTTGATGGACACTTCGATAACTGAAGTCAACCAAAATGATCATCTGATGGTCAATGAAGATTTTATGTCGAATTGTAAATTATGTAAAATATTAAGGCTATACAAATAATACATAAGAACATTGAAATTTGCAGTAGTATCAAATTTAATCTTGCTGTATTTTCTCTCAATTTTTTAAATAAATTTTTGTTCCAAATAACCATTCACCGTATCAGGTTGTCCGTAAAATTTCTGTAGCTACATAGCTACATCGCATGATGATGATATTATAACAAGAAAATTTTCAACTACATATTAAAATCAAAAAATTTACAGAAAAAAAAAGTGAAAATAATTTTTGAAACACTGGTCAACTTTCTGTACCCAAATTAATTTCTATTTTTATTAATTTTACTGGTAAATCTACTTCTGAATTTAAAAAATGGTAAAAATGCTTGTAACAGTAGATGGACACTTTGATAACTGAAGTCACCAAAATGATTATCTGAGAGTCAATGAAAATTTTACGTCCAACAATGAATTAAGTAAAATATTAAAGTACAAATGCCACATAAGAATATTGAAATTTACAGTAGTATCAAATTTAAACTTACTGTATTTATTCTCAAGTTTTTTATAAATTTTTATTCCTAATGACCATTCACCGTATCAGGTTTTCCGCAGCATTTTTGTAGCTCTGTGATGATGATATTATATAGCAAAGAAATTTTCAACTACATATCAGAATCAAAAAACTTACAGAAAAAAAAGTGAAAATAATTTTTGAAACACTGGTCAACTTTCTGTACCCAAATTAATTTCTATTTTTATTAATTCTAATGGTAAATATGGGGCATTCCATGCCAACTCGACCAGCTCATGAACTCGACCCTTTAGATTTTGTTCATAATTTTTTCTATGGTTTATCGACATGAAAAAGGCACTCTCAAATTTTTTCAGATTTTTTCGATTGATAGGTCTTTTTTAAATAATTGTAACAGGCTGAACAAGTTCGCCCCAATTTAAAAATCTGAAAAAATTCATGAAATTTCTAAAAAATCTGAACTTTTTTTTAAAGTTAATTTCAAGATGGGCCGATCGATGGTTCACTCATTCGCTCATAGAACTATCATATTTTCATAGAAAAAAAATTTTTTTGAGGATAAGTTTATATGTTTTTGGGGTCGCTGAATCCGAATTCGATAATAGCTTCGATCACTCTTCACTTTTAAGCATTCTGATTTGATTTTTCGCTGGAATGGTTCGAGATATGAAAGAAAGTTTCGAATAAAAAATATTGCTCGTAAAAAACTCCAAAAAATTTGACTTTTGACTTCTTTCCGTATCTCCGTTATTTAGTTTGAAATTCGTGCATCAGTACGGGAATATTCATATTTCAATGCCAAAAGATGCCTTGTAAATGCATGCCCAATCACTTCACGCCAATACAGCATAAAGATGCGGGATGGTCAATGGACCGGTAAATTTTTGGTCGATTCTCAGTTAAATGACTGAAATTACCGTTATTTTGCATCCCTAATACAGCAGCCCGCTGTTGATTGGCGTGATTGCGCATGCGTTAGCCGTGGTGGGAGAGAGCTCGAGCTCAGACCCAGTGAACACTCTCAGCTGATCAACAGCACATCGTGAGATCCCTTGTAGCTCATTTATTGTCAATCGTTTACGGAGATATTGAGAATAGGAGTAATTGTTGGTAAGTGGCTGTCTCATCGAGTCTCGCATTTAAAATATTAATTCCGATAATATCACGAAGTGAGAACTGATATTCCTTATGAATTCATACATTTTTTAGGTTATAAATTCAGCAGGTGTCAAATTCTAGTGACTATGGCACCTGGAAAGAATTATGATCGCTGCTGCAATCCTCACAATGCGGAGAATCATAAGAAGACAAAATCATTGAGAACTCCATCGAAGCGATTACGTGAGAAATGGGGATTAGCTGAAGACGACAGGATATGTGTCAAGTGTAGGAAGTTATGTGGAGAATTAGACGCCCCAATAAATATAAATCCAATGGATTTACCTTCACATCACGCTGGTAGTAGTGAAGAATCTTCTAGCACCCTCACACGAGCAACTGAAGATTCCTGCGCAATGCATGAAGATTGTGATGCATGGGCGCCATTGGCCATGGAATTGGGGAGTGTGATATCCCAGAACGCTCAGATGATGCAGGTAAGCTTGTTTTAGAGAAAAATGACTTGTTGTCAATAGTGAATGGGATTTATACTAATTCACTATAACGTTATTGACTTTATTTGATTGTTTAGACATAGAAGCTGATACTGCTGAAGTACTGACCCAAACCAGCAAGTTATCGGAGCTTAGCATCAAGATTCCGAGAGGAGAGTCCGAGAGGAGTGAATCACTTACATTGACACAAAATAGCAAATCATCAGAGTTGAGCATCAACACGTTGCTGCCCACGATCAATGAGGGTCTAGCAATGCTTAATCAATCTCCTATTCCGAAAAGGAAATTAACAATAATCCCTTATCTGAAAGAAAAGGTCAACCGAATCTGCTATAATTTGCAACGATTGTTGGGAGTCGTGGAGAATGGTGAACAAAGTACTGATTTAAACGATATTATCGATCGATTAAAGGCCAAATATCACAGCGGAAACACTACCAAAGCCCAGGAGATTCAAATACTTACGATATTGCCATCCGAGTGGAGTACTACTAAGGTAGCAAGAATCATGCAACAACGTATAAAACGGTTAAAAAAGCTAAAAATATCTCTAGGACGAAAGGGATATTATCAATGCCGGATGCAAAATTAGGTAATCCATCACATTATGAAATGATTAAACTCTATTAACACTTGACAATCTTCAATCATCTAATAATTATTTTTTCTCCATTTCAAGGACGACCAATTCCAGACGAAACGTTGACAGCTGTGGAGCAATTTTATAATGATGATCGGGTTAGTAGTAACATGCCTGGTATGAAGGATTATGTTTCTTCTAGAAACAGCGCGAATGAACGAATTCA
>NW_021681329.1:104060-115962 GCF_001412515.2 Diachasma alloeum
GAGCTCATAGCCCTGAAGATGCAGACTGCAATGTTTGCGAAACGTCGGCGCAATGCTGAAACTCAACGCGGTATCCATCCGGAAGCCAACCAAGTCATTAATAATGGCCGCGAAAGCCTCAAAACTAAAAATGCCAACAATGTTGTGTAGTCATGGATATTGATATTATGATGACTCTGAATTGTACTTCTCAACATAGAATAAGCTGGCCACAGGTACGATGGCTTGTGAGNCCCCAAAGAAGATCGGACAGATGCTGCCGAGCGCGAAGGATCCAAGACCAGCCTTGAGTACACCAGGAGTGTACGAGATCCCTTGCTCATGCGGGAAAGTGTACATTGGAGAAACCGGGAGGAAGATCAGTACACGGATCAAAGAACACCAGCGGTGCTCCAAATACGGTCACTTAGAACAGTCTGCCCTCAACGCGGTATCCATCCGGAAGCCAACCAAGTCATTAATAATGGCCGCGAAAGCCTCAAAACTTCTATTAACACTTGACAATCTTCAATCATCTAATAATAATTTTTTCATTTCAAGGACGACCAATTCCAGAAGAAACGTTGACAGCTGTGGAGCAATTTTATAATGATGATCGAGTTAGTAGTAACATGCCTGGTATGAAGGATTATGTTTCTTCTAGAAACAGCGCGAATGAACGAATTCATATCCAGAAACGATTAATTCTCTCAAATCTGAGAGAATTATACGAATTCTTCCGAGAGGACCAACCTTCGGTTGTCATCGGCTTCTCAGCATTCGCTTCCTTAAGACCGAAACATTGCGTACTGGCAGGTGGGAGTGGTACACATACTGTGTGTGTCTGGCCGATCCATCAGAATGTGAAATTGATGATGATCGGTAAGTTTTCTCCACTGTTTATTTGAATTGAAAACTAGATTCATCTGAGTTTATAGATATCGATAATTTTTTCTCCCCATTCCAGGCGCGAATTTCAAAAGATTAACAGCGTCTTCTGCACACCCATTGGAATATTACAGTGAATGTTTGAAATTAATGACATGTCGCAACCCATCACCACAGTGTAATCTTGGCGAGTGTACAAATTGTCCCGGGTCTGCTGTTCTTCATGACACTTTGAAATCAACAATGGAGGTTGAAGAAATTGATAATGTTGTCTACAAAAATTGGATATCAGTCCCTCGAGCCAACCTCGAAACCCTAACAAAAACTACAACGGAATTCATTGATGACTTTTGTGAGAAAATGGAACGACTTTTACCACATGCGTTTATTGCCAAAGAACAGTCATCTTATCTGAAGGAGAAACGAGAGTCACTGCAGAATGACGAATTCCTGGTAATTTGTGATTTCGCGGAGAACTATGCCTTCGTCGTACAAGATGCAGCACCAGCATTTCATTGGAATAACGACGCGGCGACGGTGTACCCAGTGGTGATTTATTTCAAAGAGAATGATCTCATTGCTCATAAAAGTCTTGTGATTATTTCGGATTGTTTATCTCATGATACTGTAGCCGTTTACATATTTACCAAAATTATTATTCATTTCATCAAGGAAATCAATCAAGACGCGAAAAAAATCTATTACTTTTCGGATGGTGCGCCACAACAGTTCAAAAATCTGAAAAATTTCATCAATTTATAAATATGGTAGTATACTACCATACAGAGGACTTTGGAATCAGAGCCGAATGGCATTTTTTCCCTACTGCTCACGGAAAAGGGCCATGCGATGGTGTTGGCGGTACTGTCAAGAGACAAGCAGCACGAGCCAGTCTGCAGCTGCCGCCAGACAAGCAAATTACCAAGCCAGAGGAACTTTATCACTGGTGTTCGCAACCGAATCATCTCCCGAATATCACAGTTCTGAAATTTTCATCTCAGAATAATTATGATGAAATGAAAGAGTTTCTCAAATTCACAGTTCTGAAATTTTCATCTCAGAATAATTATGATGAAATGAAAGAGTTTCTCAACGCTCGTTTCACTAGTGCTCAAACGATTCCGGCTACTCTCAAAATCTACTGTGTAATTCCTGGCATGGATGATAATTTGTTTGTGAAACGTTTTTTACGTTCCGAAGATTTTAAATGTCACAGGATTGTCAAGAATGTGGCAGGAATCCTGAAAAACACAGAGAGAAATCCGAAAACGCAGAAATCCATCAGAAACCTTCAAAATAAATGAACATTGGGACTATGAAATGATCATCAAATTCGCGACAACTCTTAGTCTCACTCAAAAATATCAAGAAAATAACATTGTTATCGTTTTAATAAATTCTTATTCAGACCATTTCACTTCTCGTATGTTCTCTCCCCATTGATTAGGAATTCTGTCATATATTCTGGCAGTTTGATGATTTTTCCTCACTCCTAATGATCGTTCCAGTTGATTAGTTCCACCAAGTTCTCACAGTATGTCGAGATGACAATTTTTGCAATGCAGTCTTCGATTTTCAGGTCCTCAATCAACGGGATTTGGCATTGGATGAGTCACTTTCATCATATCTACATGCAATGAGCGTCGTATTCATTTATTGCGGTCGAAGAACTCGAATATCTCCGTAAATAACGGAGATACGGAAAAAAGTCAAAAATCAAATTTTGTGGAGTTTTTCACCAGCAATATTGTTTGTTCGAAACTTTTTTTCATATCTAGAACCATTCCAGCAAAAAATCAAATCAGAATGCTTAGAAGTGAAGAGTCATCGAAGCTATAATCGAATTCGGATTCAACGACCCCAAAAACATAAACTTATCCTCAAAAAAAATTTTTTTCTATGAAAATATGATAGTTCTATGAGCGAATGAGTGAACCATCGATCGGCCCATCTTGAAATTAACTTTAAAAAAAAGTTCAGATTTTTTAGAAATTTCATGAATTTTTTCAGATTTTTAAATTGGGGCGAACTTGTTCAGCCTGTTACAATTAGTTAAAAAAGACCTATCAATCGAAAAAATCTGAAAAAATTTGAGAGTGCCTTTTTCATGTCGATAAACCATAGAAAAAATTATGAACAAAATCTAAAGGGTCGAGTTCATGAGCTGGTCGAGTTGGCATGGAATGCCCCATATACTTCTACATTCAAAAAATCGTAAAAATGCTAGTAACGGTACATGGACACTTTGATAACTGAAGTCACCAAAATGATCACCTGATGCTTAATGAACATTTTACGTTTAATTACAAATTATGTGCAATATTAAAGCTGTACAAATCAAGCATAAAAGCATTTAAATTCGCAGTAGTATCAAATCGAAGCTTGCTGTATTTTTTCTTAATTTATAGATAAAGTTTTTTCCCTTTCATCTTTATTTTTAAAATATCGTTAAAAAAAAAACTAAATGATAAATCTGTAATTTCGTCTATGCTAAAAATAAAAACGTTCTAAATTGTGGTTGTTTCGCTTGAAAATTAACTCCTCGTACTTTCGATATCATTAAACATTAAATTTTTCTCTTATGATTCAAGTGAACAATATCAAGCGGTAAAAGGAACTGATAGAAAAATCTATTGATAAATCGATAATTTATTAAAAGTTGGCAATGCCGTTTTTGACAAATTCTTGAACATTAATACAAATTAATCAATGGAAATGACGAATTATTTTTCTGAATGAAAAAGAACTTTATTCGAATATTTATTTTCATTTTTCACATATCAAAACTCATAAACATAATTATCAACTGGTGAGTATCATCTGTATCAATATTTTTCTCAATAAACTTAGGAATTATTTATATATAATATGTTATCATGTTAGACCAGGTCATTCGTCAAAGCCACTTTTCTTTTGGACACCTTAACTAACGGTTTCTGAGTAATAAAAAAATTGTTTTATAATTAAATTACTTCTGTTTTATAAAATTTGTTCAATTATTTTAAAAATACTGTAATCATAAAAATGACTTCCCAAAGAACCATTTTTTTGTCATTTAAAAATGGCACTTTGTAATGTTGAAAAATATTCTGAGTGTTACAAAATTTCTTTGTAACTTTAAAGTTATTTTCTTGATTAAGTCATTTTCTTAGGTTGAAAAAACCTTGTTCAATTGCCGAAATGATTTGTTTAATACGAAAAAATTACTTAGCGCATTCAAAATATTTTCTTTTTTGCTGGAATGAATTGAATATGTTTTTTAACGCTTTCCAACACTTTGTTTCAACACTTTGTAACACTTCATAGGAAAAATATTCTGTAATGACTTGAGCGTCCTGTAACTATAGTCATACATTATTGTGCAATTATTTAGCTCTTTTTAATTTCTAACATTTTCCTATGCATACTTTAGTCTGATTTGATATAGAACTAAAAACCCTCGGGAAACTAAATAAAATAACAAAACAAAATAAAAACATCAACGAATGAATACTCAGTTTAACATTAATTGCATAATGTTATTATAACTGATAATCAAGTACTATAACCAATAAAACTTTGGTTTTCCTTTGAAAATCTTTAATGCACTGTGTAATCTAGCACCAGACGTGAAATTTATAGAAAAAATAAAATAAAAGATGAATAAAAGAAAATGTTGTGAAGAAATGAATTAAACGTGTTTGACGATCAATGTTTTCAGATAAAATTTTTGAAAACTTGAGAGGAAACCAACAAAATGTTTGTTTAAATTTCACGTGTTTGCTCGCTACTAATGTTCTTTGAATTTAACTTCTATAATAGGCTCACACTCTTTTTGTTTTCATTAAAGTATGATGTCCTTCGACAACTTGAAAAAATAAAAAAAGAAAACTCATTACTCAGTTCCACAGTAATTGAAAAGAAATAATTGAAAATTGAAATAATTCTGAAATTAAGAATCACACTGTATTTTGAATTAAGAATGTCACATTCTAAGCTTGAAAATATTGCAATTCTAATGTAAGAATATTAATATTTTTAAACCAAACATAAAATACTCTTAAACGGAGAATATTTGTTTTTCATGTTGTAGTAGCGTATATTGAGCAGTCACAAACTTTTGTACCTCTTTGAAAAAAAACTAAGCAAATAATTGCTTAAATGACACGTAATTTCTCCTGACGCGATAGTTAAAATTTAAGTCGATAGACTCAAATTGTATTTTTTTTTTCTCATTGGACGCCCACGTACGAATCTGATCTACAGTTCGTTCCACTGCTGGATGCTGCTTTAGGAAATCTTTAATTTGTTTTGTTGAAGGTAACTGATTATTTTGCACCAAATGCCCAAATGCAGTAAAAGTTGCAACTTTCTCCTTATCAGTCCATCTCTTTTTACGTTTTTTGGCTAAAACAGAATAATATTAATAATAATATTGTTAATAATAATATTAATCACAATGAATGATTCCACCAAATATCGGACAAAGATCAACAAAACAAGAAAAACATTATTTTACCAAAGAATTTTGCAACGGAAGTTTAAGTAGATAAAAATTGAAAATACAAAAAAAGACTTAATAATTTTTTATCAAAAAAAGTTTGAATTTTCAGAAAAAAATGGATTTTTTATTTATTAACGTTTTAAGGGAAAAATGCCATCTGAAAGGTTAAAATGCTCTTTTGACAAACTTCTTCACAATATTTTTGAAAAATTCATTTTTTTTGTAAGTTCCGAAAATTTCTGAAAAATAGGTATTTTCCAGCCCCTGCTCTAGAAAAAAATCGACTTTTAATGATAATTAACTGAAAAATTGAATTAAAATGCTAAAACGAATAATTTCCCAACTAGTGCTTGCAGTATTTTGCAAATATCGTCAAAATGATGGGTTAATTCCACGTCAAATTAGCATATCAATACCCTTTATATCTCAGATCTTTCCGTTAATTTTTTCAACAAAAATTCCATTCAATAACCGTTTACAAAAAAAAATTGGCTCAAAAAATTTTTTCAAATGAGTTGAAAATCGACAAAAAATTATTTCGTGCGTTTTTGAGGGAAACATTTGGTAAAAGAAATTGACGGAAAGATTTGAGATACAAAGTGTTTTAATATGCTGATTTGACGTGAAACTGCTCAGAAATAAAATAATTGAAAATTAATTATTAATTAACAATAAAATTTCAACCAATTTTGTGACATTTGCTTTTTCTTATTAATGTCTTCCGAAATATTAGTTATTCAAAAATTTATCAACAGAGATTTTTTGTAGCAAAATTTCTCAGCTATGAAAAGGTTTTTCTATAAAATACTGGAAGTCAACTCGTTTTCGCGATATTTGCAGAATAATGCAAGTAATGCTCGTGAAATTACTCAGTGTACCGTTTCAATTCAATTAATTATTATTAAAAGGTGACACTTTCTAGAGGCGGAACTGAAAAATACGTATTTTCATAAAAAAAATTCTGGACTTGAAAAGAAAATGAATTTTTAAAAAATATTAAGAAGTTAGTATTTTTATTTTTTAGGAGGCATTTTCATCCTCAAAGTATGAATGAATGAAAAATTCAAAAATTTTTTTTTGAACATTCAGACTTTTTTCGCAAAACTGTATTAGGTCATTTTTTTTGTATTTTTACTTTTTACATATATTTAACCTTCCTTTGTAAAACTTTTCGGTAAAACAATCAAGGGTCAATATGTCAGCCAATAAATGTTATCATTTATTCCAAAAAAGGGTTCCATTTGGGCTTATTTTTCTAGTTTTAATATACGTCATCGAGTGAAAAATAAAATTTAATTGAAGATTTTGAGGCCGGATCTTTGGCCGATATCTTGTGAAATCGCCCTACTACATTATTTATTCCACTTACCAGCTGGTTTCTGCATCCCAACTGTCGAGGACTGCTTCTTTGGACGCCCACATTTCTTCTTTTTTTGCGAAAAATCTTCATCTGATTCGTTGTTAGATTCCTCTGAATCATTGGCAGACGCTTCAGATTCAGATGAAGAAATACGCCTTCTCTTCTGAATTTTGCGTTTTGTCTTCGTCTTTATCTGAGAACGACTTCTGCTAGGTTCTTCTTGGTCGATCCCATTATCCTCATCCCTGTCATCAGCTTGATTAACTTGTTCTACCTCTGTCAAAGTCCTTGCGTGACTTCGATCAGCGATATCTTCCTCGCTGCATGGAGTTTCCTGGACTGTGTCATCAGAAGAATTGGAAATTTCGTCAGCGTCATTTCCCATGACGCTTCGTAGAAACTTCGCAGGACCAATGAGATCTCTGGTGACAGTAGTTCGTCGATAGTGTGACCTGTGAATCGCTTCAGCGTGTCCCATAAAATTGGCAATGTCGACAATTTCATTTTCATCCATATTCTGAACTGCGCAAGCTGTAGCCATGTGCTTACGTAGAAACGTCCCTCGCAGACGTTCTGGATGTTCAGCTCCGCATTCGCTAGCAAATTGTCGCATCAATACACACGCTCTCAGATACTTGCACCTACCTTCTTCAAACCCAGGTATACCAAAAAGAAAGGGATTACGTGAAGAGATTTTTGTTGCCTGACGAAATTTCAGTATGAGACTCAAGCACTCCTCCATGCTGGAATCCAATATAACCGGTACATTTCGTCCAAGTTTACCAGTTATCTCAAACCTAACATAGTCTGTGACAATTTGTTTCTGCTCTTCTGAAAGTGTCTTGTAAACTTCTGGATTTGTTTCTTCATTAACTCTTTCAATGTTTTTTAGATCACTAATCAGAGTCCGTTCAATCTCTCCTGCTCAGCGACGATTGAAGGTTTGAATAGAAATCAACGTGAATTTCGCCAGGTCAAGCCAAGTGTCATAAGAATACTGAGTGTTGAGATCTTCATAAGCTTTCTGTTGACATTGTGCTACGTAATCTGACAATTTCTTGATGTCATCAGTCGTGGGCAGTGGTTTTTTCTCTTGGCGTTGCTTTTTGGCGTGAGTTTCCAAGGCGACTCGATTGACTTTGACGTTGTACTGAGTTCTGTGCAAAAACAAATACCTTTCCACCAATTTTTCTTGCTCGTCATCAACTCTTTCAATACAATTAATCTTCAATGTTTCACCAACTGCTTTTATGTAAGTGCCAATACTGGATACAAGACAAGGCGTCTTGTGCTCTTCTGTGTCTGGATCGAATCCGGCCAAAATATTCACAGCCTGGATCATTGTCTTGTGTAATTTTGGATGAAAAATGAACTGAAAGTCGGTTATGGAGGAGTTCAACTCTTTCATGGTTTTTAACAGTCGTCCAAGTGTTCTCAACCGATTACGTATCATATCATGATACTGCTGCTTCCTGTACTTTTCACATAAGTTGTTTCCAAAGTTAATTAACAATTTGTCATATTTAATCAACTTCACAACATCATCGTTCCTGAGGACTGAAACAACTCGAGCCAACTGTTCACTCGCGTCTTTGTGAATCCCTCGATCGAATTAGAACGGAATTCGGATGATAAGGACCGTTCTAACTCATTTTGGGAAGGTGGAGGAGTTAGGATGTCTGAAAGTCAACAAATATTAAATTATTAGTAATTTCCGTAATTTTTCTCATTATATTACGTGCCACAAAAAAATAATATTTTTCATATTGTTTGATTGTTTGATTGAACCACTTATTTATTTATTTTTTTATTGAAAAGCGAATTGATAATTTTGAATAAAGTCGTCATCAAAACAATTAATCCGCATTAAACAGTACCGCAAAACCATAAATTTACATGTAAAAGTCGCATTCTCAATTTAGTTTACATTTTACTAATTTCACATAGCAAAAATAGAAATTGAGGCTTATAAAACGTATTAAAAAGAATATTTTAATACGCCAAAAAAAAAATTCACAGTAAACTGTCACGAAAGTAGCCGATTACTGTAGTGACATTTACAATCTGTGAAAGATGAGAAAGTTCAAATTATTAGTAATTTCAGTCATTTTTCTCATTAAATTATATCCAACAAAAAAATGATATTTTTCATCGAATTTGAGTAAACTACTTACTCATTTGTTTATTAAAAAGCGATTTGATAATTCTGAACAAAGCGGTCATCAAAATAGCCAATTTGCATTTATTTATGAATTTAAATGCAAAAATGGTACTTCAAATTTAGACATTTAAATGCACAAAACGAATTAATAAAATATTTTTTAAGAAAAAAAAATTACATTTAACGGTCACGAAAATGGCCAATTACTGTAAAACAAAATCGCCAAAGTGACCAATCACGAAAATAGCCAATTACTGTAAAACAAAATCACCAAAATGACCAGTGTATGAAGGGAAAAGTTAGTATAAACGATAAATAGAATACCAAAATGAATAAAGAAGCAATTATTTAATAATTCACTTACGTTGTGAAACGAAGGCCTCTGTCGAATTATTTTGACCATGAGACGACTCTGTTTGACTTTGATTGGATGGTGTATTTTTAAGAGTTTCTTTTGTCTCTAACTTTTTGTCCTGTTCGTTCAACGAAGACATTTTGGACAATAATTAATATTTCATCCTCACTGAACTAGCATACTTGTCAATTAATTTGTACGTCACATTAAAGCAATTCGTTATTCACTCTTGACGAATTCTCTGATGAACTGATCGTTGAATGTTTACATTTAAACCGGGGAGGCACGCAGAACATTGCTACGAAAAGTCAAGCGAAAGTCACCAAAGGACTCAATGCCTGTTAGTGTTGCATTGTAACAGGTGGCAGCAGTTTCTTTGTCCACAAATGAACGGAAAACAATTACATCGTAAAAAATTTAATAACCAATAGGAAATAAGAATAATCAAAATGATTGGTAATTGAAGCCTAGTTCCACCAAAAGTTTATATTAACTGGAGTTATAATGTAACCGCTGGTTAAACTGTAACCGATAAATACAATCTAACGAGTGGTTCCAAGCTAACATGTTTGATGAAACTAGATCTGAGAGTTACCAAAATGATCATGTAATGCTCAATAGGCAATCTACGTAAAATTGCAATATGTGTAAAATATTAATGTTGTACAAATCAAACATAAACGGTTGAAATTCACTATGAAATTTAAGATTATTATATTTTTCCTCAATTTTTTTACAAAGTTTTTTTCATCTTATCTTTTTTTTCCCTTTAAATATACATCATTTGTGCTGTAATAAGCATGTTCATTAGAACATTTTGACGTCTACATCATGATTCCTCTAAGATCCAAGTTTTGAAATAAAAAATATTGAGCTCTGCATTTAATACAATTTTCATAATAGTCATATAATAGTCATCATCTACTTCTCCAGAACTTTTTTTTTACTACATTTAACGGGTTGTATTTGGAATTTAGCAAGAGATGGACACATTGATAACCCGAGTTAGCAAAATGATCACCTAAGGCTCATTAAGTATTCTACATCTAACTGCAAATTGTGTAAAATACTGACATGGTATAAATCAAATTTCATGGTATTGAAATTTACTATGGAATAAAATTTGGATTAGCTGCATTAAAAAAAAAATTTACTAAGTTTTTAAAATTATTTTACCTTTTTTCAAATTCACACCCCGTTTATTTACGTAACAAACATTTTGGTGTCTATGTCTATAATTGTGTTAGTAATTGTTTTAACATCTATAACGTCTATAATTGTTTTAACATCCAAAAGTTGAAAAAAAGAGAAAAAAATATATTGAGCACTGCATTAAATCCAATTTTTACAGAGCTCATTCATCTTTCCATGAGCTAGTTATAGCTTATATCCTCTTTTAGTTTTTTCAAAAACCAAATTTCATATTAATCATTTTTTAAGGTTTACTTATTTTCAGTTTGACAAAACTCAGAATCTTCGGTTATTAAACTCAAAAAAATGTCAAATATTTTTCTCTTTTTTATCCACGAAACTGCTCTATCGAGGCAATCTTTGCTTTGTTGAATCAATGAAGCAGTTTCACAAATAAAAAATAATAATTGCAGGAGAAAACACAATTCTAAATCTTCATAAAGACACAGGGGTTCCGTTTCACCTTGACGGGTTGTATCGGGGATTTAGCCTGAAATGGACGCCTTGATGACCCGAGTTATGAAAATAATCACTTAAGCTCATCAAGATCTACACCTAATTAGAAATTGTGTTGAAAAAATTATTTTTCCTCGTATATTCTTTCAGGTTTTTACGATTTGTTGCCCTCCCGCCCCCAACCGAATGTACTGCATTCACAGAGGGACGGAAGAGTAATTTGAGGGAAAAATTTGAGGGAAAAAATTATAAATCTAAAAAAAATTTAAATTAAAATTATAAATCCATTAAAATCTGTTAACAGTACATAGCATTTAGAGTAAAAATGTCTAATAAATTTTTATTATGCGCAATACTGAATGTACCAATTAAAACTATTGATTATGAAGGTGCCTGGTTACTATAGAAATTTGTATGTTGTGTGGATCTTTTAATAACTCAAGAGTATGTTATGTGGTCACTTTCGTGATTGTATATAAGAAAAATAGTGTTCCGAATGTGACCAGATAATCTACAGCAAATAAATATATTTTATGGATATATTATTTGGATACTTCGGTGACACTATATATTCTATATACGGTCATCAAAAGAACCTGATGTTATAAAAGTGCCTGTTACGGATGTGACCATTCAATACTTTTTGCTCTGTTCTGTATCGCCATTCAAAAATTTCGAAAAATCGTTTTAATATCAGGTAACTGACAGTACTCCGTATGACTACATGCCATAAAAAAAGGGTGTCATCATTGTGCACAGTTGACAAACATATATAGAGGGTGTTTCAGAAGTACATGTCCATCTGAACACCCTAGGATCAGGGGGTGATTCTGAGCAGAGAAGTCCTCTTGCACTTTTTAATCAGACTCACCCCTAAAAAGTTATTGGCAGTTAAGGGTGGGCCAATGGAGAGTGATTTTTAAACGGGCGCACATCCATGCAGCATATGTGTGTGTGCCCGCCCCACCATTCTAGGAGAGAAAAGAGCGCAACGATATTGTTCTCTCTCTCTCTCTCTCTCTCTCTCTC
>NW_021681330.1:0-29901 GCF_001412515.2 Diachasma alloeum
ATAAATTAAATTAATTTTTTTGGCCATTTCGTTTTTTGCGATTATTTCGGAAACTATTAGAGATAGAGCCTTAAACCCATCTATAAGAAAAAAAATCGATTTATCAAACTTCGACTCCAAGTTCACACAGCTATCGTAGCCCGGCCGAAGGGTA
This sequence comes from Diachasma alloeum, assembly GCF_001412515.2. Lineage (NCBI taxonomy): Eukaryota > Metazoa > Arthropoda > Insecta > Hymenoptera > Braconidae > Diachasma > Diachasma alloeum. Next base: position 155 of record NW_021681330.1, read on the forward strand.
GAGCTACTTCAAGTATATTATTTTTGATTCTAGTATATAATATACTTGATTCGAGTATATTTTATATTCAATTTAAGTATATTTTTTCCGTGCTGCATGGTGAGAAAATTACTTTTGGAATTTCAAGTAAAAAGTCCTGGACTTTTCAACACTTTTTCGGAATTTTTTTTACGGCTGACGTCCTTATTCTCTTAATGGTCATGCATATGGTCATGCATTTCAATGACTTGACGGGTAATTGCGATTATTGGCGAGGTCATTTTATGGTAGTGCAAGGTTAGAAAATTAGTCGCGGAATTTCAAGTAAAAAATCTTGAAATTTTTAACAATGACAGAGTTACGTGAAATTTATAAATGTTTCTTCATTGATGAATCACTTTATTTCTTGAATGTTGAGTAATTTTGCGTCTGCCAGGTCCATACGACAGCGGAAAATATTAAAAATTAGGGAAATTCCGGCAACATCTTCCCCAAGTTTTCAATCCATTGAAGGTTCATTCATTTGTATCTAATATTCAATTTTCGCAATAAGCTTGAGAATCCAAGCTTTCCCCGCTATTCTTATATTTTCAAGTCGAATATGAACCTTCATGAACGGTCTCCTATTACATTGAATTGAAACTCACAGAATTGATAACTTAGAGGACGCTGCGACTGAGATTTCAAGGAATTTCCGGCGGTGTTTTATGGATAAAGAAGGGGGACGAAAATATCATGTTCTGTACACGGAGGAAAAATTGGAATAAAAACATTGTTAGAAAAAAAAATGAAATTGCACAAAGAGTTCAGTAGCGATTGCGAGGACATCGACTTTAAATTCCACTTAAGTGGTAAAAAACAATGAATTAATAATTCACTCATGGCCGCAATAAAACTGGTGTGAATGGTCTGTACCGCAAAATGCCAAATCCTGCATTCTTATTGGTTGGAATTCGGTTGAGGGAAATTTTCAGTGCAATTTGAGATTTCTTTCTTTTTTTCATTTACCTTTTTAAACTATCCTCCCCTGGAATTTCATTTTTCTTCTAGTACTGTAATAAGGCACTACTTTGGAGGCATCAAACCTCATGAATAAAATAGTATTTGAAAGGTTTCAATGGAAGCACTACCGTTTGATACAATTTTTATGCTGAGGAGACCTCCGGAAAAACTAACAAAACGTAATCTCGGATTTTTAGTGTGGAAGAGATCACCAGAATGGTTGATGTCCTCTGCAGCTGGTAATTCTTCAAAATATGGCAACAAAAATGGTCAACCGTTCTCGGAAAATACGACCCAAGGTCTCACATGGCAACCCAATACCTCTAATATGCTGGAGGCATTGTGCGCGTTAAATGTACTAAACGACGATAACAGCGCTGATTTCCACAGTCTTTTTATAAACCCCCGATGGACCTGGTAGTATCACCAAAAGTTCAGAACATCAATACATCCCACACGAAAAAATTTATACTTTGAAAAATATATGACATTGGTCCATATCATATATATTTTTTATATATTTTTTGATGGGGGATGGAGAGAATATAATAGTTATTTTCATCACAAGGTCCACAAAGTATTTTCTGGTGAATGTGGCTTTATTGCCCGAGCCGAAGGCGAGGCCTATAATCACATTCGTCAGAAAATACTTTGTGGACCTTGTGATGACTGCAATTTTTCGTCAGAAGGCCCGTATACCGCGATCTAACCGAGCGAAGCGAGGTTACCGCGCCCTTGTGACGAAAAATTATTTTTTACTGTGAAAACATAGTAATTTTTAATATGAGAAATTGAATGCACGACCCGTGACACTCGAAAATTTACTATCCAACATAGTAATTTTGAGCACAAATGAAAAACTACGACGTGCTGGATGATAAAATACGAATGACAAAATCAAAATATGATGGAGTCCGTTGGAAAAATTACTGTTGAACGTAGTAAAAATTGAGTCGGTATAGTAAAAAATGGTAGCATAAAAGTTGAATTTTCAATTAATACGAGTAAAATTTAGAAAGATAAACATGAATTTTTACTTCGTACTAAAAATTCATACGATTTGAGTAATTTCTCGTTTTTCAATAGTAAAAATTGGTGAAAAATGAAGCGTTTTCAATACTTTTGAAAAATATTTTTTCCTTCGTGCATTTCACACTGTTTTGTGCGTCAGAAATTCCCACGTTAGATCGTAAAAAATGAATTTCACATTGCAAACTTTCTGTTAAAATAAATCAAATTTTCAAGTGTTGCCTGTATGACCCTCGATTACTATGTTCACATAGTAACTTGATCATCCACTATTCCCTCTCCTCGTAACAGTACAATAGTTTCCAGACTATTCTGATCAACATCCCAACAACAGCGATTTTACCACAAAAATCCGAGCGAGAAACTGGAATAAACATTCCGGTAACGATGACAGCTCATGAAATTTTGAAACATAAATCTCCATTCATCGCATCTCCACGAATATGAGAATAATTAACGAATAGCCTAGTACGAGTGAATAGGCGGATATCCCAGGATTTTTCCACTCAGAAATCCTATATATACATCACGCTGATGCAATTAAACTGGTGCAGAGGAAAAGCATTCACGGCGTACATAGACTTTCATTAAAATCAGAACGTAATACGACGATAAAAGGAACCCTAGGGCCCCTTTTTTTCAGGGCTCGTTAAGCGGCCTATCCCGCCACTGGCATCAAGTACTTAATTCTGAATAGCCTTCGGGGGTCATTCGACTGCGATATAGCAATCGGTGTATTTTCTGATTTTGATGGGAGAAAATTCTTTTCACTTCATTCATGCCTTTTTTCTACCTTTGATCACTCATATCGCACGCTCTGGTTACAATCACGTGGAGAATTGTTAATGTCAGCGGAGCCTTCACGGCACTTCTGCCGATGGAGAGCGAACCAGTGGATTCACGTGAGAGGCCACCAAGGTCCTTCACTAATAATTATTCTCTGTGTCACTGTCAACTCACACGTGCTGGCTGTGCATTATTACATGAATCTGGTATTATCTGTTTTTAGTAGCCCCTCACTGTAGGCTTTTATCAATTTTTTATTTATTCTCGTTATTCCGTTTATGCTCTTCTGTATCGAGAGCCGATAGGAGAAGGCCATTGCAGGAGGGAATAATTTCATTCAATGTTATAAATAATGGATGGCAATTTGAGCATTTGCTGATCGAGTTTCAATTTTGTGAAGTTGAATTCAGTTTCAGATGAAATTCGTCATGGAATTTCCCATTTATCTAAAGATGTTCGTCACTCACGCATGCTTGCTATGCATTCATGTATTATTAGATGGATCTGGTTTTATATAATCTTTTACTGTCCCTTTTATATATTTTTTAATTTATTCTTTTCATTTTATTCACTGATGTGATTCAAATTCATCATTCCGTTGGGTAATATTCAGTTTGGTCAGAAATTTTCAAAATTCGCTGAAAATTGAATGACAATTTTTCCGCCATGTGAGGGTTGATTCTGCATCTACTCGCGATTCTGATGTCAATGAAACCCTTGGAAGTGGGGAAAAGGTCGAAATAAATTTTTTTTTTTTCACCCGGGGCCAAAGTGTCACAAATCTCCAATGAGGCTATGCCGAGAATTCACCCTAAAAAAAATTCGCCAGTAAATGTATTCCTCAGTTGTACGGAAGAATTTCATACCCACAAGCGGGATGAATGGCCTCGCATGTGAAGCCTTCGTGCAATGCGCGAATTGCTCCTGTTGCACCAGAGAAACCTCACCCAACACTTGACGTTGAACATTACAGATATATGTGCTTTACGCCTCACTCGATGTTCCGTGACGAGGGTCGATTAGAGGGGGCCCAAGGCATCGTAATTCACGATGGCACGGACCGTTTCGCGTCGATAACTTTTCATAGGCGGTTTCTCTGTTTAAACATAATAGTCCATCAACTGACGTCATTCCGCACAATGTAATGGATGAATTACACCCTTTCTTATAATTCCGAGAGTCAATTATATCCAGAGAAGACCGCTCTGGCTTAATGGGATTTTTGTTTAACAAAAACCGGTTTTTCCACGGGGGAATATATTTTTTCCGTCCATTGTTGAGGTTGAGAGCGGTGCCTAGACTGTACTGGGAGTCATGCTCCAAAAACCTCCCGAATGCTTCGCAAGCAAAGGGTTCTATGGGCTTTAATTAACCTGAGCATTGTTTTTGTTATTCCCCTCTGAAGTCGGTAATTTGTCTTGCGACCAGGAAGAGAATAAATGTTTCACGGTTTGTTTCGGCTTCTCTCTCTCTCTCTCTCTCTCTCTCTCTCNTCTCTCTCTCTCTCTCTCTCTCTCTCTCTCTCTCTCTCTCTCTCTCTCTCGCTCGGTAGAACATATAATTACGTGATAAACGCGTTTGAGGCTATACATAGCGGAGAAATGATTCATTTGAATTGAATGGACTTTATTTCAATCAAATAAATGGGTTCATTCAAATGGCTTGCAATGAAACTTTGATCAAATTTATGCGCGGAGAGAAAAGTTGGATAAAAATTGGCCAGAAAATCGTGGCAAACTTACTGTGCGAAAGGTAATCGCGGAGCGAAATGTGATTCACTGAAAAAATACCTGTTTGCGGAGGACATTTCATTAGTTCGGTAAAAAAAACACATCTATGGAGGCAAAAATTATCCTATTGTACAGTAAAATTTCCCACACCGATGGGGGAGCTAGTGCATGTACCGCCCACCTAAGGGAAATGAGTCTTTTTTTCCAGCCTCGCACTCTAGAAGGAGTCATAAACGGTTAGAAGGGGGTCTTCGAGGTGTTTACTCGAAGATGTGAAGAGGACAGATTTTTTATTAACATTAAACATATTTAATTATGTAATTCAATTGCCATCGGCCAGTGAGCGATGGCATCGAACTTTGGGGGTAATACCGCCCGGCATGCGTCCAATACCGCCCACCGTGTTTTCATGAATTTTTTTAGCACTGCAGACCAACTATTATAATTTTTCCTATTTTCATCCTTCGTTTCCATTCTTTCGCTCCATTTGGAGATAGATTTCACGTGAATAATAATAAATTATCCTGAGTTTACGCGATGTCCCAGTGGCCACCGACTACCCCAAACAATCGAGCTGTCACTCGACCGCCCTCTAGCTGCAGAGTCTAGCAGTCCTATAGAAATCCTGAGCGGTATTACCCACAAACTCTGGGCGGAATTACCCACAAACGCGGAGGCTGATAAAATAGCCAATAATAACTGATGAAGAGATTTTTCTGCTATCGAAAAGGTCGCAATGGATGTGGAAATGTATAACGAACATATATTTCGCACTCCATTCAATTATGGACCAACTGGAAATTTGAAAAATCTTAAATTCTGGGGTTGAAAGATTTTAAGAATTCGGTAGGAAATGATTTGGATTTTTTTAACGATGTTTCCATGGTAGAAAATTGAAATTTTCTGTTGAAATTACTTGTTGTTGTGAAATATTTACATAGTAAAAGAGAAAAAAAAATTTCTCAGCCAATCCTGAGAAATACGGGCGGTGCAGGCACCAGTTACCCTAAAGCGTGGATTTCAATGATTCCGGGAAGATAAGATTTTTATGATTGCAAGTATTATACTACATGATTTCAATAGCGAAGCGCCAACACGGTTTAAAGATATCCAAGAACTTCGACTATTTTTTCTCCAGTGAAAAATTTCCTGATTTTTCTGCATTTTCACAGAATAATTAAACTGAAAAATTAAGTATTTTATTGATTTCCAGATCTTAGAACAGAAAATCAATGGAAAATTTCATTTTTCAATGACAAGATTTCCTGGAATTTCAGTGCAACTTGAACACGATAAAAATTTCCGGAATTCGACACGGAAAATTCGGACGAAAATTCTTAGCACTGTAAACTGTTTCACTCTAATAGAGAACTTATTCCTAATTAACGAATTACTTGTTTCCTATAATGAAAACATTTCCGTTGAAATGAGTAGAAAAATATTGAGATTAGAAATCCATCACTTCACCGGCGCACTTTCGTCCCATAAATTTTTATCTTCATCTCCTTTTTGTTGCAGGTAAGCATTGGAAACTCCACATGTTCCGATTGAAGAATGTCAATAGCTCGAAAGTAGTGCAGGAGATGTATCTCCAACAAGTTCAAGTGCACGTATGTTATTATAAATACCCCGACTGCGAGGAGAAAACCTGAAGTAATGTCTACCAGGGAGAATCGTAAGTAGAATCAGCGACATGAGAAAAGTTGTCATAATCTCGGACTGACCTACATTTCATCTAGCGAGCGTTCAATCGTGGATGTACAGTTTTCAGTTTTTTTTTTCCCCACTTTTCCTCGTCATATCTCTTGGCCTGGTCGAGTTTGAAATTTCTCACCACCGTGCTCATCCGTATATATGTGAATACGTGCCTGAGCATAGTGTCGACGTGATAGTTGGATTTATATGGGAGAGGATGTAAAACTCTCTGGGTTGGATAAAAATTGCAATCGCATGCTCAGGGTGAACAAAAAATGTACGAATTTGAATTCTTTGTGATGGCTCTTTGGGGCCTGAAACGAGAATCCTATCTCTAAAAGGAGAACGTTTCACGCAGGTGTTTTATACAGACATTTGCTTTTATTGTCGCAAAAATACATATTATATGGTCGTAACTTCTACGCCACGGGGGCCCTCAATGTTTACATAAGGAAAACACGATGCCGCATTAAGGATGTCCATGTACTTTCGCTATTTTTTCTCCGGTGAAATGCTCTTCTACTTTTGCAGTCGAACGTCAGAGTTTTTATTTGAACCCCATTCGAACCTAAGTTTCTGGGCATTTTGCGATAATTTTATTATTTAAACTTTGGAGGTCTGAATTTGTATCTTGTTATTGAACGGTTAGAAAACAATTTAAAAATCTGAAAAAAAAAATTAGAGAGTTTACTCGTCGCTGATAGAAAAATAGTATATTCCGTCCCGGCGGGCGCAAAGTTACATTTCCCTCCCGCTTCGTGGGAGGGAACTCCGACTTTGCGCCTACGCCGAGATGGAAACTCGCGTTCTAACCACGGGAAGTAAAATAAAGGACCCTCAGCCGCGTGCTTACCAACCTTGCCTTCGGCTCGGCTGGTAATTGCACTAGCGGCTGAGGATCCTTTATTTTCCCTCCCTACACTGAGAAAAAAATTTATTCCTTCCAAGAAAATGTTATTGGTGATATCTTTTTCATACTCTTAGTAGAAGAAAATATCTCTTTTGGAACGTATTTTTCCCGGCCAGTCATTTCCAGGTGCTCCGAAATCAGTTCCAAGCGTGAGAATTATGGTGATCTATAAGAATATTCTTCTGCATATGACCTCGAAGAAACTCCAATAATAATTATTAACATTTGGAATTATTCCAATTTTCTTTACCTGAGAAAATCGCCAATTTGTAAAATCCGGAAGATATCGGAGAACATTTTGTCAAGGTCATATGTAGCATAATAATCAGATTGTTCAATATCACTGTAATTTTTGAGGATAGACTTGGACTCTCTGAAAATGACTGTCCTGGAAAAATTCGTTCTGAAAAAATATTATCTTCTGACGAGAATATCAATCCTTGGCAGGAATAATTTTTTCTCTCAGTGTAGGTTAGAAATATACTATTCAAAACTATTCAAAGCTTTGTAACAATAACCGGGAAATAGTACCGAATTCATTTGATTTCACTCGGCCAATCTGGAGTTATTGACGATTAAAAACCCTCTTTTTCCCCCCACTCTCTGATAATTCCCAAAAACCAATCAATTTCTAACCTCTATATTGGAAAACAAAAATTACATGAATGATTCCGCACAAATTCCAAATCAATTCCTCAATTTCCTTGATTTCCAACTTCCCTGCAATCCCTCATATTTGGTTCCGCCGAATAATAGCACAACCGGACATTCAAAGTAATAATCCATCCAAATGATTCAGTATCGCTGGCAAGTGATTAACAGCGCCGAATGGCCTTTTCCCAAATTACCTCGAATCTGTCATGCTATTAAGGTGAAACGACAATGCCAAGTAATTTATAGCGATAGAAGAGCCGTTGCGCTGAATCCTGCCTCGGTCATAATTTACCCATGTTAAAATCAGGGAAAGTACATGTCAAGAATGGGAAGATGGAAGGGGTTGTTCATGAGTAGGCTCTCGGAAGACAGGGGGTTAACCTCGTTATATGCGCGACACATCAAAGTTTCACGGTGGGATGAGTGTCGGCTGTATTCCTCTTGCTTTTCGACTTGCAGAGATTTCATTCAGCTCTCCGACTTGGATGCAGGGGTTCAATAGTGCTTGACAATAGGACACACTGCTCTTTGAAATAATGTTGACATAGATGCGATGGGTGGAGGTGCACGTGATGAAGAAAGATGAGCTTTGAATGATGATTGCACACTGAGAGAAAAATCTGAAGTTCGATTTACAATAAGAAAATAGTTGAGGCATTTTGGTGAACGATACGATTTTTTTTGTATGCCGCACATAACATTATAGTAACTTCACAAGCGTAATTTTTGCAAATCAAAATGCAGTTAAACTAACTAAAGTTCAAAAGTAACCACGACAAATCTATCGTGAGGGGAACTATAAAATAGTTGCAATGACTACGTTCCATTGTAGTAATTACTTCTCCGGCCATAGTTATCGTAATCCATGAAAAATTGTTGAGGACTTTTTGACTATAATTCGATGGTGATGGAATATAGTCAGAAGAATTATATTTTTCTCTTAGTGCAATGGTCAATTAAAGTAGCTCTACCCTTTGGCCGGGCTACGCTGTACTTTTGGATATTTTCAGTTTTTTAATTTTTCAACTAAATTACGTGGAAAAAATTTGAAAAAATTCATACCCAGTCAGTATTATCTAAATTAAATTTCACAAAATATTGATATTTTTTCAAGCATTTGCCTCTTATAAATATATAATAAAACTTGTTTGCAAAACGGTAGATTATTTTTTATGAGGTGTCAAAAAAAATCTTGATTTTTTCACATCTAATGAAAAAAAATTCAGATTTTAATCTTTGATTACAATGGAAATGTTGATTTTCACATAAGACACTGGGTTAAATCCTGATTTTTAAACATTTATTCTTTGAAAAACCAAAACGATAATTAAATTGAGAAAAAAATTAGAATTCCGAATCTAATCGATTTTCTGCAATTTTTTCGCAGTTTTCAATAATCTTTGAATTTACCCTAAGGTGCTTCCTGCGAAAAGTCGAATTATTCTTTTTTTCAATTAATTGTTTATAATCATTTTCATGTGGCCCAATTTATCAGCTGGTAAATTTTCGTTGTTAAAAATTCCACGAGTAGTTTTCTAACTGTGAAGGTACTTGAGACAATGATACGAAAAATTATGAGTTTCTGGAGAAATTCTATCTGTTGAGGCTCAATACAATTAATTTCCAATAAAAAAAAATTGTTGAAATTAATGAAAAAAATTCACAACACTCGGAGGGAAATATATTCAGTAAAAATTACGGAACAATTCACGCAATCCGCAATGGAGAACCGTTTTCCGGGAATTTTTATAGGAATGGAAGAGAAGAAATCTGAAACGTTCAGTGAATTTTCAGGTTCATCACCGAACGGAGTACGAAATTGTCACGTAATTTTTTCCGAAGAAGTAAAATCTTACAGAAACTTACCGACTTATTATGCCTCAAAAATAGAAAATTCTTGAACGTTCAACAATTTTTATGAAACTGGTGAGTTATTTCTACGTTCCGTTCCGTAAAATTTCTCAATCGTTGGGGAAAAATTACGGAACGACTTGTTGTCCCGACAGCGATGAGTCATCAGACGGGTGATTAATTTTTACGGAACAAGTCGTAGAATTTACGTGGCGATTCGTACAATTTCAGTTCCGACTCATACTTTTTATTGAATTTTACTTCGCTCGCGGATTACGTTTCCAAACGTCATTTTTACGTTTTTGGTAATTTATTGAATCTTTCTCTCCATGCATTTCAAACAGAGAGTTTCATTTGATTCAAATGCGTCATCTCTCCGAGTCTGTAACTTCATTCGTCATTTCCTAACAATGATGATCCGACAAATAAATTGTACCCTAAATCGTGACTGATTGTAAGTTACGAGGCAAATTGTTATTACGTGCTTCCACCAAATCGATTGCTCAGCATTGCTTCAGAGGGTCATATACTCTCCGGACGTTATCCACTGCACTCTCGATGTAGCCACTATATATCGATATATAGTTCCAATGCAGTGAAGCCCTCTCTCGTGATGCATAGATCCGCTTGTATATTTTGCGCGTAAAGCAGTTGGGATAGAGATACTGGTGTGGATGTACGTGTCATATCATATCGCGGCTGAATTTTACTCCCATCATGTGTGTAGAGCAATTGGAAATTCATGTTTTAGAATAAAGGCGGGTAATTCCCGAGGTTTTCTCCCAGCAGGAATTTCCATACGAATTCATTCATTGTGTACAGAATCTAGGGCTAGATGCCCTAGTGGAAATTCTGGCGGAATCTGCGAGATTGAACGTTACGACGTGATTCGCAGTGCGTGCATGCCCAAGAAAGAACATTATTCTAAGATTTCAGAGGTCTTCGAAAAAGATTTTCAAAAGTCTTGAGAAGAAACGAAACCCCTGTGTGTAAATGGACTTTTAAAATTGCGTTTTCTCCTGGAATTATTATTTCTTATTTATGAAACTACTTCATTGACTTGATAATGCAATCGTTGAGTCGATAAAGTAGCTTCACAGATTGAAATTGATAATTGTAGAAGAAAACAATTCTAAAAGTTCACATAGACAAACGGGTTCCGTTTCCCCGTTGAAATGAGCCTCCCTGCACATTTTTCATACAATCAATTTGTTTTTGTTTGCAAATGTAGGTATTATTGAGCCCTATCGATCGCCATTAATTAAAATTTAATTCACCGGTGATTTTTTTAATTTTCGATTTTTTTTCGAAAATCGGTTGTCCCACGATAACTAACAAAGATGTTCTGAATTGATTAAATGACGGCTTAGGAAAAATGTTTAAAGGTTCTTTTGACCGAGTTCGAAGATGAAGGCGATAGTAATAATCGTTATTTTGATTTATTTGCAAATTTGCAAAAATTTTGTATTTTTCGAAAATCAGAATTCCGGGGATATCTTTGAATATCGTGCTTCAAATGAATTCTATCATATCTTAAAATGTTTGTTTTAATGCCATTAAGTCGAAGTTAAAGGATGATCACAATAGCTATATTGGTTGATTTCNCGAGTTCGAAGATGAAGGCGATAGTAATAATCGTTATTTTGATTTATTTGCAAATTTGCAAAAATTTTGTATTTTTCGAAAATCAGAATTCCGGGGATATCTTTGAATATCGTGCTTCAAATGAATTCTATCATATCTTAAAATGTTTGTTTTAATGCCATTAAGTCGAAGTTAAAAGATGATTACAATAGCTATATTGGTTGATTTCATTTTTATGATGATTGTTGAAAATTTCGAATTTTCCATGAATTTCCCTGAAAGTGAGCTTTCTGATGGTTTCTTTAAATGTGATGTTTCAAATTCATTCAAGTATGTGTAAATAAAATTTTTCTAGTAACATTTTATGGAAGGGCTGAGGGGAGAGACAGAACCGTAAAAAAGATAATCGGTTGTATAGCAGAAAGAAATAATAAGAATAATGATGATGATAACATTCAACGAACTTGAAAATCTGACAAAATTAGGTGAAAAGACATCGTATTCAGTTTAATAAAATGAAGTAAACAAAGAATTATACATGACAGACGGAACTGATGTGCAAAATAACCATCCGTAAGCATATTGCTAATTTATTAGTAAAAATAACTATACAAGAGCAATTTCCCACTTATTTAATTCAAAATGAAACTCTCCATTTGAATTTTTCAAATTCATTTCAATCGTATTTATTCGGAGATCAACAAACTCATATTTTAATTTCAACTAAATATCCTGTCACCATCAAATCAACTATTTATGCGCTCCAGATGGGCAATTACTACATATCTATTAATTTTCATTGTTCACCGTTTAAACAACTCCATTTGATGTGACTAAAATCACAACTAAAAATCATGTTCAAAGTAAAACAAAAGCTTCATTACAAGCTATTTGAATGAACCCAACCATTCATTTTCACAGAAGTTTATTCAACGCGAATAAATGTTTCCTCTTGTCATGAAACGAGTTGGATTGATCTCCTCGTCTCCATTCATCATCAAGAATCGATTTTTCAGACATTATTCCTCTTTATCGCGTGAATTATCACATCCATCCTCTCAACTCTCTCCCCACCCTCCCAGGTTTCAAGTTCGATGACTCGTTAGCTTTAAAAATCCATCGATACGCTTGGATTACGAGTGAAAAATGAGCACCTATGATGGAATTCTGAATTGAGTCAATGGGACACTTCTCAGACCAATTCCCCCTCACATTACATCGTCTCTTTGATTGCGCATATCGTTAATCCTATCACATAAATGGAGTTATCAGCCCATTGAGGCAATCGGTGAAAGTTGCATACGAGGAAATTCCAATACGATCGAAGAGCCGTATCGAGTCATTCCTGAGTGTGCATCGTGATATCAATGCATCCACATGACTTCGATTCAGATTTATGGGGGTAATGAAAGAAATGCTTCCCAGAACTACAGCTGCGTGAACATTAATTGCGGGCTCGTGCCGTTGGTGGCGTTCTTTGTTTCGTTTATTCGTTCCCTTTCCGTTTCTCGTTCTTATGATTAATTACGAGTGGTCATGGTCAGATGAGCACGCACAAGAGTATTGGTGAATTGGGAAATAATCTAATGGGAAACATTCGGGATATGTTCGGAGAAATTTGATATAAGTTTATTAATTTTTGAAAATAAAGCAGGAGAAAAATTCGCGGGAATGCGTAAATATCAAAGAAATATTAATTTGTTGACGAATTGTCGTCGTAATAATATCCAGGTATCTTTTACATACTTTACATCACATTTTAATTTTTTTTAATTGAGTTTTCTAATTTCTATGTCTTTTCTTGTATTTTTTCAATCATTTTTTGAATCTTTTTCCGTAATTTATTCATCCCCTTTTCAACTCCTTCTTATCGTTTGCTATCATTTCGTCGTAAAATTCACAAGATTCGTCAATTCATTCAGAGAGCTAGACCGAGAAATAAAGAAAAGGAGAGGTTGAAACCGGAGAAAAAAATTACAAAAAAATTTTAAAAACGTTGTTGAAGTCATACAGAAATTAAAACAAAAGAAAAATTAAAACTTCAAGACAGTTTCCTAGACCGGACATTTCAATTGATGATAGTACTATGGCAGGAAAAAATAGAAGAGAATAGTGAAATAATTCAGCTTCAAACTGAATTCCTCATGGAATTCTTGCTCATCTTGGAAATTCAGTAAAATTAACTGATTGATTAATAACAAGATCAATGAAAATCCCCTTTAAATTATTCTGTTGTTAAAAATTTAAAGATTTTTTACTTGCAATTTAAAGAGTAATTTTCCATAAGTGCAGTACAATTCTCATTTTATTATCTACAGAATATTCAACAAAAGTAGAAACCCGTCCAGAAATTTACGTTTACCCCGCAGCAATCGAGATAAAAAGAAAAATTGTGCAGAAAAATTACTCGCACTTCGCACTCGTGATTTTTATCCTGCAAAACGCAATTCCAAGGGACTCGGGGTATTACAACTGATAATATTTATTTTATCGATGCATCAACCAAATTGCCAGACACAATTTCCCACCTTAACCACTTGAATTGATTAAACTCGCGATATTTGCCCAGCCCCAGTGAAATATTTATCTTATCAAATGCATCAGAGCAAAGTTTCATGGATATCATGAATCGTTGTTGTTGTTTCAAGCAAAATTTATATAGTCCCAAGTGTTTATTCACATAGGGAAAACAAGCAATGGAAGAGCCTAACGATTTTCCCTATACCACGAGCACGTCTGTGCACGTTGAATCCAACCTCGAATGCAAATATATGACGTCGAACAATGAACTCACAGCCAGAAAGTTTACTGGTTCACCCACCATGCTCTGTCGGGGCTTTTCATTATATCGTGAGCCCGCGACTGAGTGTTATAAGCCGCCCCCCCCCCATCTCCCTCCCAGCGCTCTATCTCTCTGTATTTCACTGCCAGAGTGTATACCATCTAGGCTGATTGTCGATCCAAAGACCTATAACTAACGTATACGTTTACATATTCATTACTTCTATCGATGTTTCTCCTCTTTCTCGGGTATTTCACAAAGTTAATTGTCACGTAGTTACCAGTCAATGGTTCAGATTTCCCTCCAGTTTCGACCAACGGTGTTTAATAAAAAAAAACAACAGCTGTGTTTCCATTACTGGAGCCTGGAATGAAACTGGGCTTTTTTTTTCCTTTATGGGGGTAGAAACTGTGGGAGCGGTGAATGAATGGTTTACACGTTGCATTCGGTTATTTTTTTTATTTATTCCTTTTGTCACCATCAATTGCAATCAGTGAACTATGGAATTCTGGGCCGTGTTTTTTTTTCACGGTGATGGGATGAAAAAATGGAGAGGGATGTTTGCACAGTGATTAGTACGGAAAATGATTTGTGAAAATTGTATTTGAATTTTTTTTGTGAATTGTTGTCATTGAAGATTTTATGATTTCGCAGTGTTTTTTGCTCGGTGCACTCTTGTTAATGAATGAAGTACGGGAGAAATCAGTGGAAGTTTAATTTTGTGATATTGATAAAAGAGCTTTTACTCGTTCCCCGGTTCCACTGAGTTATTCTCGCGCGAATGGAGAGAAGAGTTGCATGGAAATTATCTAGAAAATCGTGGAAAATTTTACTGCAGGAAGGTAATCGTGGAGCGAAATGTAAGTCAATGAAAAAAATTTCCGATTCTAGAATTAAATCAGTAGCGAAGCGGTAAAAGGGTTTAAGTCGACTTATCTTTCAGCTGAGTTTTTGAGGAATATTTCCGAATCTAAGGAAGATGGCGAAATTTTCGTTGATATCGTTTTTGCAGCTCTCAACATTCTCCATAGAAAAGATTATAACAAAAATTTTGCTATCTCCCTTAGATTCCGAGATATTGATTGAAAACTGGCCAATAGTCAAAATTGAGTTATATTTTGACCCTCATGTTTTGACCTCCACTTTTTAACCCTTATATTCTGACACTTAGTGCCTGACCCTTATATTACACTTAAGAGGGCTTGCTGCAACCCGGCCTGATCCAAAAGAATCATCTTCGAATTGAAATACCCATCCCCCAATTGAGTATAAAATATACTTGAATCAAGTCTATTTTATACTCAATTCAGGTATATTTTTCTTTCGTGAATTCCCCCGGGCCAAGTTCGCTCCACAATTACTTGACTTGTCCGGTAATTTTTCTCCAACTTTTTTCTCCGTGTACAAAAACATGGAAGGCATTAAAATAAAGTCAATAATTGCCGCAGACGATTTTATAATTCCGCAATATATTTTTTGCCGGGTCCACTCTTGTTAATGAATGAAGTCCGAGAGCAATCAAGAGAAGTTTAATTTCGTAATATTGATAAAAGCGCTTTTACGCGTCCCCCATCTCTGCAAAGTTATTCTTCCAGATATAGGAAACAAATTTTCATTACTTTCATTCTTCACGTGCATGGAGTGTCCTAGAGTGAATAGCGAGCATATTTGTTCTGCTTTCATGCACTCTATCCTCTTGGGGGGCTGGAAAATACGATTCATCTTGCCGGTGTGAAATCTTCATTACATTTTTCACTGATGACTTCGGTCTCTGTCCCCTCGGCTCGAGATTCTGTGATTGGAAGAATCTCCGGACTGTTCTGTAATTAATTTCCATTAATTGCCGTAGATTAATTACTCCAGGGTCGTGACAGTGTGATGAACGTCCGTTGCCCGAACACACACAATCTGTCTACGAGGTATCAATATATGCAGAGGGAAATCAGTCTGGCGTTTGGCCAACTTGTCAGTGATCCGATTACTGGGTTGCGGAGGACAAGTTAAAGTTGTCTCAACGCTTTGTAGGTGAACGGAGTTTGGTGATAATCTACGCTTACGTAAGGTGGAAATCATACCGCGAGATTTGATCGGTGTTGGGGGATTCGTGGACTCGAGGAGCTGCATGTGTTTATTCGGGTTGAATGTTAAATACACGAGTGGGTCAGGGTTCAGCCATTGTTGGAACTTTTAGCTTTATCCCGTCAAGGACCCACTTGGCACTTTCAATAGATGCCGGGGGGAAAGCTTGGAAAAGCTGGGAACCTTGAAAGTTGTTCTCAATATATCGCATGGACGCAGGCTCATTTAGAGGCTTATCAGTACTTGGGGGATAATGTTAAGGGATTTTCAACTAAATCTGGGGAAGGAGTGGCTTTAATATACACGGAGATATAAGTTGGAGAAAAATTAGTGAACAAGTCAAGTAATCGGGGAGCGAACGCGATTTTCAGTACTTTTTCACTCTGTTTCGGGGAATAAGTGCGAGACGAATAGTAATTTGTGCAGAAACTGTAGAATTTACCCTGCATTCCCTAAAATATTATCCCGAATTAAGAATTATGAAATTTCACTTTCATTCGTACACTGATAGAAATTTTTTTTTATTATTATTATTTTTATTTATGTTTCTTGGAACAGGTATTATATGCTTGAATCAATTTCAAATAAATAAGATCTTACGGTGAATATCAATTATTTCTTCTTGAAATACATTTACTTGAATCAAATAAAACAGTCCTTTGAATCAAGTCACATGTATTCACCACAAAAATGGAAGAGTTCCATTTTTTAAAAATCTAATATAATCTCCAGTCGAGAAATTTTCTAGATTAGTAGATGATTACATTGAGGAATGAATTGAATGTTGTTTTCTCGAATGAAGCCGATGTTTAAATTGAGCTTTCCGTACATCACATTGAACGAAATTTGTGATATCCAAGTTTGTGTTGAATTGCCGTAATCTGTGATTCTGTTATTGTAAACTAATGCGATTTTTTTTAGTCAAGAAATATAAACTTCTTTCAACTCAACGACATCTTACTACAATCTCAAAGCTTTTTCCGCGTAACAATATTCATCATGATTCGACATACGAAATGCTCACTTCAATTATAATTTACTTGGAACAACGTATGATCGTGGTGATTGAGATAACAACGTATTTAGTCATGAGAATAATTTTGATTTTTGAGTAAACCAACGAATTTCTGGAGTTAGCAAACTTTTGGCTAGAAAGAAATCAAATACTTTCATTATGGCGCCAAATAAAAGGAACTTCAATTCTGGAGAAGTTCGATTTCTCCCAATCAAATGAATCTCAAGAGGAGATAGCTGGTATTCACTATAAAATCATGTTTATTTGAAAATTGACAACCAAATGACAGTTGCTTCAATTATTCATCAGATTTCACGATGTTTAAAATCAACAAGAATATATTTTCTTGTATAAAGTAATCCTTCTTTGTTAAAAGTAGTTTTATCTCTCACTGTAAAAGATTCTTGAATATCCTCAAGTCGGTGTTGACTATTGTCCAATTTTCAATGACTATCTCGAAATCTAGGAGAAATAGCAAAATTTTTGTCACTACCTTTTTTGTAGCCCTCTACTCCCTCTACAAAAAAGTTCATTACAAAGATTTCGTTATCTCCCTTAGATTCGGAGATATTTCTCGAAAACTCAGCCAAGCGTCAAGTCGACTTGAACCGTTTTACCGTTTCCCCACTGAAATGAAAGTCGTAATTAACCTGACCAGATTAATTCAAACAATCATACAGTATAATCCATCAATAATTTAAAAAACAGTAACCGCTGCAGGAGAATCTCCCCGTGTCTAGGTTTACAATTAATTCTCTATTTGCGAAACAGCTTGTACACTCGGCCAAGATGAATGAGTAATCACCAGACAGTAGTTCGCCGCATGGCCAAACTCATTGTTCCACGGTGTCAGGAATTCCTAGTGGGGTTCCCTTCATTCATTATGAAATTGAGCCGATGTACTTGTGCGTGGAATAGTGAGGATGATCGATTGTACTATTCAGAAATTCGCAACGTCTACCTGAGAAAGGGGATTTAGTGCGCTTTCCAGACTACGTGCAACGGTCAATGTCTACAAGATCAACAGGTTGTTTTGAAAAGGACGAGTTGCATCGCTGAGAGGATATTCTTCTCATCTTCAGCGTACCTCCGCATGGAAAATTCCACCAGCTGAGGTGTATTTTCAAATCACCATCCGGTGGGAAGTGCTGGATTTTTCCGGCATTCATAATATTTTAAATAAACGTTCCTCGAGGTAGAAATGTAACATTGGAATTACAAGTCGCTACTTTCCTCGAGAAAGGAAGAAATGTGAAGAGAGATGGGGTCTTCAAGATCATCCACGAACGAATTTCAATGAAAAATCGAGCGAATGCGATAGGAAATTCTATTGAAGTTCAATAGAAGTTGGTGGAAACTATTTTACGGAAAAATCTGTAGAATTCCATGTTTCTGTGGGACTTTCGTTATTGAGACATTTTCTATAGGAATTCCTCGATTTGAATTTTCCGTTTTTTACAGTCTACTTTTTTCCCTTTTCATTAAAGACATCAAAGAAAAAACCGAAGAAAATGCGCCCAGAAGTGCTCCAAAGTAGTACCAATTATGCGACGAAATATCTGATTTTTAGCTTCAACTTTAGTCCTTTTTCTGTGAAAATACATATACACATTTTCTAAAAACATCGTATCTTCGCGGTTCAAGACATTGTACGTCATTTCCAGGCAAAAATGAAAAATCGTCAAAATCAACGATTGCAATGCTTCCAGTCGGAAGGAAATATACAGATAAGCTGCAGACTTTTTCAATAGAATCAGTAAAAAAAATGTTAAAAAGTTCAATAAAAATTAAATTAGTAATTCCTATATTTAACTAAATTTTTCTAAACTTTTTCTGTATTTATTTTTTAATTTATTAATTTCTATATTTATTTATTAATAACAAAATATACTAAATTAATTACTAAATTAAAAAAAGAAATAGAAATTACTAAATTAATTTCTATTGTTCAATCTAGAAATGAATAAATAGATTTAAAAAGATCAAATCGATTTTTCGAACAAATCCGCTGGGTTTTTCCCTAAAATTTTTTCGTACTTGATCGAAACTTGCAAATTGCTCCAAAATGTCATGAATTCATAAAACTGCAATCGCAGTTATCGCCGAAAATAGAACAGGATTGCATTCCAATTGTCCTCGGTATTTGCACGAAGGCCTGCGCCTCCTCGATATCTATTGAGTATACATCCATTTGCCAGTCCCAAGACTTTTTACGATGGCCACCGTTTGCATTGGAATTCTTATCAAACCGTGTCTGTTATTGAACGTCTTTCGAATGGTGCCTTCATTCCAACTCTCCACTGTATAACAGAATTCAATTAAAGTCAGGATAAAACTTTCCAGTCGTGGGAAAAATCTACCTAATTACGTTAGAAAAGAAATTGGCACGAATTGGGGTGAACTAGACTTTACAGGGTTCAATGGTGGGAGTTACAATTTCATCAGTGAATTGTATTTCGCCATTGGGCTGGTGATTGTGATGATGATTATTATCGTGGAAGTCCCTGTCGATGAAGCTGTTGATCAGATCGTGCAGTACAAAATGCAATGAGAAAATGCGGAAACTAATGTGAATTTATTTTATTTATTTATTGGAAAATGAATCCAACGGCCGAAGCCAATAATAGGATTTAAAATATAGAGATATATACAGGGCGTCCCAAAATAAATCTGACATATCGTGAGTGTAGCTCGGGGGGATTATTTACAGATGAAAACTCCAATGAAATTTATGTCACTAGTCCCGAGAAGCCGGGATTCTAACCTCGCTTCGCTCGGTTAGGTCGCGGTTTTCGGGCCCACTGACATGAAATATTGTGTGTCACACGGCGATAAAAGTATTTAGACTTATGGAGTTTCAATAAAAATTCAGATTTTTTTAAATGAAATATACTACTGCATCATTCTAATTGAAAAATTTAGTTTTGAAGGAGAAAAAAATTGAATCTGGTATATCTCTGTCAATTATAGAGCCCTAGAGGTCCGGCAGCGCTAATTTTTTTCATCTTTACTTATATTTTATGATGAGAAAATAAAAATAACAGGAAAAATTTTAAGGCAATATTTTAAATCGGTATTCGGTGGAATCGCTCATATCATTTCACAGTCAATATTAATGCGATCCACAGATCCTCAAGATTCCCCGAAGATTACTCATTAATTTGAATAAAGTTGACTGACCCTTCATGCTGATGAGCATCCCAACCTGGGGCTATAAACTGGAAAATATGTTTCTCCCGGAATCCTCTCCCCAGTGAGTTAATTTAATAGTCCAACCCGAATGCTAATGCCAAAGGAGTTACGAGGCGCAGGGTGGATACATTAAATCAGAACTATAAAATTTCAACTCCATGAAAAAATCGTAACCCCTCCAGAAGGTCAAGAATTCACCCCCAACTTTTTATTCGTCTTTCATTATGTTCTTTTTCCCGTCAGATTCGACATTCCTTTCTTCGATTAATTGTTTAGGATCATTTTCACTGCAAAAAGCAACCTGACCGATGAGGATGATATGTCCCAATTTATCAGCTGTTAAATTTTTATATTACAATAAAGGATTCGCGCATGCTGTAATTCATATGCTCACTCAATAAGATTTTAATCATAATTACAATTCAGTTCCTTCTAGAACACACTTTAGACTGTGAATTTCTGGAATTCAATGTTTGTTGATACTCTGGTAAAAGTGCGTGCCCACGCTGTTATCAATTTTTAGTTAGTCACACGGTAATTCAATTAATCTGTTGTTCATCTCATCAATATAATTCCGTGCTTAGAATATTGTCATCTCGTGTTTTCAGCACCAAATTAAAAACTAAAACTCCATTGGGAATATTGAGTCACAGCTTCTATTTATTCATATCAGAAATTTTGTATTTGGATATTAATATTATTTGTTCAAAGTGAAAAAATCGATCATCATTTTCACTATATTGCATTCAGATTCTCCTATCCTTAACGTCAAAATTGTGGGATAATCTCATAATTCTAGCTATTAATTCTAATCAACTTTGTTTGAAGAAAACCTTACTAACCGCAATATTAAGAAAGTAGAATTATTCTATTTTCCTCTGACCTAAATGATTTGGACAATTATGATTCGTTCATTAATGTTCCATAGAATGGTATTGAAAACACGAGATGACAATATTCTAAGCACAGAATTATATTGATGAGATGAACAACAGATTAATTGAATTACAGTGTGAACTAACTAAAAATTGAATTCTAGAAACATTGAATTCTAGAAATTCCCACTCTAAAGTGTGTTCTAGAAGGAATTCAATTGTAATTATGATTAAACTCTTATTTGGTGAGCATGAGAATTGGAACATGAGCAAATCATTCATTGTAATATGAAAATTTAGTAGCTGATAATGATGATTTTTGCAATGAGAATGATTATAGCTCATTAATTCAACGAAGTAAAATCGAATCTGACAGGAATTTGATAATTTACTCGTTATTGAGACGCAGTACTCGGCTGAAATTCGAATCATAACATCATGTTTATTGTATCGATGTTGCGGACATCTTCTTCGCATTATCAACGCGATTCTCCCCAAGATATCGCGCGGAACGTGTCTGGCGATGGCCTCTCACAGAGACGCTAATGTCGTGCCCACGCTGTTATCAATTTTTAGTTAGTCACACGGTAATTCAATTAATCTGTTGTTCATCTCATCAATATAATTCCGTTCTTAGAATATTGTCATCTCGTGTTTTCAGCACCAAATTAAAAACTAAAACTCCATTGGGAATATTGAGTCACAGCTTCTATTTATTCATATCAGAAATTTTGTATTTGGATATTAATATTATTTGTTCAAAGTGAAAAAATCGATCATCATTTTCACTATATTGCATTCAGATTCTCCTATCCTTAACGTAAAAATGTGGGATAATCTCATAATTCTAGCTATTAATTCTAATCAACTTTGTTTGAAGAAAACCTTACTAACCGCAATATTAAGAAAGTAGAATTATTCTATTTTCCTCTGACCTAAATGATTTGGACAATTATGATTCGTTCATTAATGTTCCATAGAATGGTATTCAATTCTCTTTTGTTTGTTCGGCGGGCTTCATGAAAATTCGATGCACGACGATTATACTCATGAAAACCGCCTTACTTTCGCCATTCGTTCGAGACATCGCCCTTAATTTTTTTCGGAAAGGATCAGGTTACCCCTCCGGTGGTTCCCCCACCTCTTTGAACCCTCCTTTGTTCTCCCCGCAATTCCAGAACTTGGCGAGTTCCATAAGGTCAAGTGTTATATCGTGACTCATTCAGCCCGAACTGCTGCTCTAAAAATGAGTCATAAAATACATCGCGGATGAGCATGAGAAGCGACAGTTCCCTACTGTACAACGAGTTTTCCTCTAATAACCTCGAGGCAGGATATTCCAACTTCAAATAGGGTCTGACCATTCAACTCTGAAAATCCTGACATTGTCCATTTCCACCGAATTTACCAGGACCACTGACTGCGCCGCAATGCATTTCCGGATAATTAAATATGAAACATCGGTGAAGTTTCAGGAATAATGCACGAAGTTCTCGTTAAACTAGTTTTGCAATATTATCAGGATGCAAGTCCCCACACGGAGATAAAGGCTGGAGAAAAATTACCGAACAAGTCCAGTCATCGTGGAGCAATCTCAATTTTTCGGTATTTGTCACCTCAAATAGAAGAAAAAGTGCGTGATTAATAGTGAATTTTACTCCATTGACTCGGGAAAATTTACTGAATGTGAGAGTGATTTGTACCGAAACTGTAAGATTTACCTTGTATCCCATCAAAAATTACTCCAGTGAACGTTAATAATTGCTCCAATTTTTCGTATAATTTTTCAGCAACGGTGAATGATTTTTACCGAACCCTGTGTTCAAAATTAGATGATTGCTTTATCAAAATAATTTTTTCTCTTTGGATTGGTTGGACTCGTGTTCAATCAAAAATTGACAATAAATTGTAGAAGAGACTTCTTTCCCATTTAAATGAAATTGATTATGGAATTTGAATATGATTATGGGGTTTGAAAAATTATTATTTTTCATTCAATGATAATTTTTTTTTCTTCAGTTGCGGCGTGGGGAAATTTTCCATCTTGTGGAATTAATTCAATTTAATATCCCAGGAATTAATCCACAGGTCAATAATAAGCCCCACAGAAATTTCATGTTAATTAATCCGCGCAATTATTCTCAAGCGCTTCCACCTGAACCTTCTCGCGTAATGTTCCAACAGTGGACTAGATGTGGTAATAAAGTTGCAGCCTATAAAGGATAAACCAACATCCCAGTCAGTTAAATCACTAGAAGCGAGACCTTGCGATAAGAATTGGGGCTGGAGCCAGGATGAAGGGTGTCTTGGAAGCTATTTCATCGTCTTCCCTATCCACTGTTCCTCCACTTTCGTATATTCGAGTCGGTCGATATCTGTAGTACCCGAGCGAAAGCGTCAAGGGCTCATTCTCCCCGATTCATCGGCCCAACTTGAAAACTATCATGCTCTTTTTCGATCGAAGAAGGGCACGGTCTGATTTCTGCAACTGAGTCCTTTCCGTGTAATTTATTGGAAGATAATGGAGTAGTTTACAGCGGTTTTTTTCCCCTCGGAATTATCACAAGCCGTTAACTTGACATTTTATCCATTATCCTTCGTTTCATTTCAGTTACCGCATTAGTGCCCTTAAATAATCAATTTACATTTCCAATTCTATAAATTAATAAATTATTAATAAATTTGAAAAACTAACAAAAAGAATGGGAAATATATCGAGTCGAAAATGAGAACTCGAAGAAATGGAGAGAGTAATGCGGTTTTCATGAGTAGAATCCTCTTGCATCTAATTTTCATGAAGCCCGCCTAACAAGCAAGAGATTTGAATACTATTCTATGAAACATGAATTAACGGATCATAATTGTCCAAACCATTTAGGTCAGAGGACAATAGAATAATTTTACTTTATTAATATTGCGTTTGCTAAGGTTTTCTTCGAACAAAGTTGATTAGAATCAATAGCTAGGATTATGAGATTATCTCACATTTTTGACGTTAAGGATAGGAGAATCTGAATGCAATATAGTGAAAATGATCGATTTTTTCACTTTGAACAAATAATATTAATATCCAAATACAAAATTTCTGATATGAATAAAAGAAGCTGTGACTCATTGTTCTAAAGGAAGTTTTAATTTTTAATTTGGTTGAAAACACGAGATGACAATATTCTAAGCACAGAATTATATTGATGAGATGATAACAAAATTGAATTCGAGAAACATTGAATTCTAGAAATTCCCACTCTAAAGTGTGTTCTAGAAGGAATTCAATTGTAATTATGATTAAACTCTTATTTGGTGAGCATGAGAATTGGAACATGAGCAAATCATTCATTGTAATATGAAAATTTAGTAGCTGATAATGATGATTTTTGCAATGAGAATGATTATAGCTCATTAATTCAACGAAGTAAAATCGAATCTGACAGGAATTTGATAATTTACTCGTTATTGAGACGCAGTACTCGGCTGAAATTCGAATCACAACATCATGTTTATTGTATCGATGTTGCGGACATCTTCTTCGCATTATCAACGCGATTCTCCCCAAGATATCGCGCGGAACGTGTCTGGCGATGGCCTCTCACAGAGACGCTAATGTCCTGTATCACTTCGAGGCGGAATATGGTTCCATTGACACCGAACAATCAAACGGAGACGGTCATATCGACCGTGTCGATACACGTCTCTCTTCGGTCACAACATACATACGTACGTGCTCATCGCCAGCCGATGAGAGTCCCCGACATGCGCAATTCTCATCACCATGAGCCAAACCCTCCAATGTGCTGTGCCTCAGATAACACTGTGCACCGATGGTGATGAATATCAAGATACCTGCAATCATACATATAATATGGTGATCGACTTGCGGGAATTACCACAACAAGTGCTTATTTCATGGGGAATTGTTGATGTTGAGGGAGAGGGCGAGGTTGTGTCATGTTAAATTGTTGGGATTTACAAAATTATGGCTGAAGGAGAGAATTTTTTTAGAATTTAGAAATGGTTCATTTTAATTGGATGAATGACGTCATTTGAGGATGATGAATGAGGTCATACGTTTCCGAATGGTCATTTTGCACATCATTTCCTTCTATCATGTATAATTCATTCTTTATTTCATTTTCCTTCATTGAATAAGATTTCTTTTCAACTAATTTTCATCATTAATTTTATTATCTCTTTCTTCTATACAACAGATTGTCTTTTTTACGGTTCTATCTCTCCCCTCAGTTTTTCGATAAAATGTTAGTAGAAAATTTTTATTTATACATACTTGAATGAATTTGAAACATCACACTTGAAGAAACCAGAGGAAAGCTCACTTTCCGGGAAATTCATGAAAAATTCGAAATTTTGAACAATCATCATTGAATCAAATCAACCAATATAGCTATTGTAATCGTCTTTTAACTTCGTCTTAATGACATTAAAAGAAACATTTTAAGCTATGATTGAATTCATTAGAAGCATGATATTCAAAGATATCCCCGGAATTCTGATTTTCAAAAAATACAAAATTTTTGCAAATTTTCAAGCAAATCAAAATAACGATTATTGCTATCGCCTTCATCTTCGAACTTAATCAAAGGGACATCCAAACGAATTTTTTAGCCATCATTCAATCATTTCAGAACTTTTTTTTTAGTTATCGTGGGACAACCGATTTTCGAAAAAAATCGAAGATCAAAAAACTAATCGATGTAATCAACTCTACCTACATTTGAAGAGAATAGATTCCATTCCATCCATTCATTAGCGAACAATTAAAGACAAACTTCGTTATATCCGTACACACGTGCGGACGAGTTTTTAAAATTGCATTTTCGGACTTTGTGGATCATAACACAAAAAATCTCAAACTTAAATTTGAACAATTCCAAAATCTTTCCTTCAGAAGCAAAAATTACGTTGAAATAACTATATGAGTTTCTCAATTCCAATCAATTTCAAAAATATCATCGAAATAGAAAAATTTCGAATGAGGAACTTTATTTAATTCAAGTATGTCACTCCTCCGTACATGTGCTCCTCCCAATGTTCCTAGACTTCCCTCAGCACCTGCTTTCATCTCCCGGCGGATAAAATTTTCGCAAGTAGTTGAAGGCGATCGCCGAGAATCCCTAACCAGTAAATTCAATTCCCCACGGCTCCCACATCAACACTCCGTGTCGCCATCCTCATTCTTGCCCAGATATCACGAATATCCGTCCCCTCAGCCTTATATTCGTATTCTTGTCGTTATGCGGACACAACGACGAGGTCGAAGACAGTCAGGAATAGCAAGACCAGTGGAACTGGGTGGTATGATGCCACCGGAAATACGTACGCCAGCATATTTTCACAAGGGATATCCCCGGCTGATTTCATATTCCACAGAGCAACACCGAAAAACCTTTACCTCATGACGCTGTTGTTTTCTTTTCGCTGCACGAAGCAGAATCTCCAATTCTTCGGAATAAACTTCTTCCACATAAACTCGGAAACTCCAACTCCTCGGCGGATTAACAGTGTAACAAAAAATGATACAGCTGTAATTTTTGCCAAGGGAGATGAACTTATATGAAAAACAAGCTGATGCTAATGTTGACGAGGAGTAAAAAAAAGTTTTCATAAGTTATAGAAACTCCTGTAGGTGTTGGAGCATCATGAAGCAGATGAAACTTTTGGCGCAGCACTTGCTACCACTGTTCGTGATATAGATTATTTGTTTTCTCGGTGAATAAAAAACTAATGGGTCTCGTTAGTTGTCGCTGGGCCCCACAAGCAGCTTTGATTGAGCAAAATTAGTCTATGCATGTGACGAGGTTAATTGATCACTATTTTGCGAGGGTAATTCGGTCGCTCATGCGTGTTGTTTGATTGAATAAATTGACGTTCGTTTGGATTTTTTATTTTCGTTTCTATAATGATTTGTTGGAAATTGGTCAATTCATATATTTATTTCAATGAAATCTTCATTCTTCTATATTGGAACAAGCAGGGGTTCAACAGAAACCGCGTGGGTGTTACTTTCTGCGTTATTAGTCTCGTTCTTTTTTTATATCTGCCAATTTCATTGGTAGTAAGCTTTCGAATAGGTCCGTAGCAATT
This sequence comes from Diachasma alloeum, assembly GCF_001412515.2. NCBI lineage: Eukaryota > Metazoa > Arthropoda > Insecta > Hymenoptera > Braconidae > Diachasma > Diachasma alloeum. The sequence continues at coordinate 27,417 of NW_021681330.1, forward strand.
CCCTATCCTTGCGACCGCCGTAACTAGGGTAGCTGGTGCATGTACCGCCTGCCTAAGGGAAATGAGTCTTTTTGCCAGCCACGCAATCTACAAGGAGTCATAAACGGTTAGAATGGCTTGTTCGAGGTGTTTACTCGAAGATGTGAAGAGGACAGATTTTTTATTAACGTTAAACATATTTAATTATGTAATTCAATTGCCATCGGCCAGTGAGCGATGGAATTGCACTTTGAGGGCAATACCGCCCGTCATGCGGCCAATACCGCTCACCTTATTTTCATTACTTGTTTGAGCAATGCAGACCAACTGTTATAATTTTTCCTATTTTCATCCTTCGTTTCCATTCTTTGGCTCCATTTTGAGAAAGATTTCACGTGAATAATAATAAATTATCCTGAATTTACCCGACGCTCCAGTGGCCACCGACTACCCCAAACAGTCGAGCTGTCACTCGACCGCCCTCTGGCTGCAGAGTCTAGCAGCCCTATAGAAATCCTGAGCGGCATTACCCACAAACTCTGGGCGGAATTATCCACAAACGCGGAGGCTGATAAAACAGCCAATAATAACTGATGAAGATATTTTTCTGCTATCGAAAAGGTCGCAATGGATGTGGAAATGTATAACGAACATATATTTCGCACTCTATCCAATCATGGAGCAACTGGAAATTTGAAAACTCTTGAATTCTGGGGTCGAAATATTTTAAGAATTCGGTAGGAAATGATTTCGATTTTTTTAAAGATGTTTTCATGATGGAAAATTGTAAATTTCTGTTGAAATTACTTGTCCGATAGTTTTTCGAGAAGTTCTTTCTTCGTGTAAATAATCCGCGGTCAATTGACCACAATCGCCCGAGGGTAATTCGCTCGCTCATGTTGCATTGTCGGATAAATTGACACTCGTTCGTATTTTTCAGCGTAGCCTCGCTGTTTTCTAGTCCCCATCAGAATCCATCAAAAAATATTTGCACACAGTTTTGTTATCCCGCGCGAATGAATGCGTGAGGATTGATGTTCGCTTCGCGTGTCGAGTCAGCACGAGACCTGTAACCCATCGACAAAATTTACTTGCACTTTTTTCTTCAACAACAGTCATTACGTTTCTCTCTCATCAGCAGACCTGCAATTCTCCTCAAACATTGGACGTTATTTTTCCCCGTTATCGCTGGATTCATCGCTGGAACACCGATGGAGCCGGAAAAATGCATTTCTCCATTGATTGAACGTCAATCACAATTCGTCATTTCATTCCTATTCATTCATAAATAACGAAATTACGGTGGGGAAATCACGCTGTGGAATGTTTGCGCAATTCGTTTGGAAAGCTGAACGATATTTCCTTATCATTTTCATGGGTCTAGACCATAACCTCTGTAATGGGTGTTATCATCAAAGTTCACGGTGAGTGGACATTAAGGAACAGGTGGACGTAAAAAGGGGTATGGCATTGTGAGGTTTTTCCTGGTGAATTGCAATACCGGGGAATACCGTAACAGTCTGAAGCGCAATTGCGGGGATTTCCAGCGGGGATTCATATCTTTCATTCGCGGATATCTGTAAGTTATGCGGGGAAATAAATTAGAGACTGGTGGAGGATGTTTTCCGAATCGTTGGATAGTCATGACACACGCAGTTGAATGTTTTTTTTTCGTTATCTGTTGATTTGGATTAGCATTTTGTGAATTATTGTAGTCAGTTGTAGATGGCAATTATAAAATTGAAGGATATACGTCATTTTTGCGGGGATTTTTGTTGCGGCTGTTTCGGGAATGGAACTTGTTTATTTATGGCAAGAGTTTACTTTTCTTTATTTAAGTAAATGAGAATTTTTATGGATAAATAAATAAAAACTGAATTTTAGGGCAATTGTTCTATGAAGATTGATCGATATTGGGAAAATTTAGATGAATATATTCCTGAACATCCAATAAATTCAAAATTCAGCGTCATTTGGTACTAAATTATTTTTCTCATTAAATTAGAAGTGTTATGGCGTACTTTTCCGGTCAGAAAAACAATAATTAAAGAAAATGTTCGTAGATAATGGAGGACTTGGGACTGCAGTGGTAACAGTCGAATTTTGATCGGGCAACATCGCACGCTCCGGCTAGTAGTGGAGTTGTAACAGTGAGATGAATGTTTGTGTGTGTTATACGTGTCCATATGCTTCCAGCACTGAATTATCGTCACCGACTTTACCGACCTCGATCAGCTGTTGTGCGGTGTTGTCGCGTTGCTCGACTCGTAATGGCGGTCAAATTTTTTTTAGAGGAATTCGAAAATCAATCGAAGATATCACGCCTATATGGGCCGGTCCCCTACTTGTTCTCGCCGGCGATAGATTCTCCATAGTCTAAAGTAAATGGCTTGTGGTTTTTTTTCAATACTTTGAGTGTCTAACCCATGCAACATCTCGATCAAAGTTCACACGGTCACGTTTCTTCCCTAAGCGTAATGTTACAAGAAGTGATTTTCAGAAATTA